>NC_085137.1:395736214-395836214 GCF_035046485.1 Aedes albopictus
AATTTTCACAAATCTGTCAAAAACAAAACATTTTATAGCAACGCAACTGGAATGATGACAGTTTGTGAACTTTCAAGATAGGTTTAAAGATCAACATGCAACTGTGTACAATGGCCATTAAACGTTTGAACCATTGCAGAATATTTTATGGACATGTATGTATGTACACATTTTTTACCTTAATTTGTTACATATACCGTATAAGAAATAGATATTTTCGCGTAACAACACTATGATATTGAAATCCTTGCCTATAACATATCATTATGATCAACATTGTACTGTTTGTGTATCGAATTAAACTTTTTAGCAGAGTATTAAGCTTTTCTGGGGAATGGTACATTCTGGGAAATGATTTTCTGGGGAATGGAATTCTGGGGATTGGTATTCTGGGGAATGCTATAGAATCCATAAAGCCCGCCATTCACTACGCCAAGTCCGTTAACCATCTCGTTCTGTTTCAACCGTTGTACATTCTTGAAGCTTAAGTGTACCGTTTGTGCGATGGCACAAACATTCCAAACAGAGGATAACGTGCTTCTGAAGCCGGCCTTCTATACCTGTTACCGTTTATGCCATAACTTCAGATCTTCACTTCCTTTCGTAACCATTTTGCCGATCCGGACGTAACACAGCTCATCTTATAAAAAAACAAACTTCTGCGTAGTTTTGCTACAACTATGGTTTCTCCGTTCCCTGGAAATCTAGCTCGATCCGGTTTGAAATCTGCCTTAACACCAGCCTTCAGCAAACGCGGTAACGACAGCGAGTTGAACTTGACATTCTTTGCGAAAAGCACATTTTCCAGAGACAACGTCAACCCGCTTCCATCTACGGTAACCTTTCCTTTCACCGTTCCTTAAATTCAATCAATGAACAATTCTGCCTTGCGATTCTTTGTTACTTCTTGAGACAGAATAAAGGGGATATCTCTATATCCACACTAACGGTCGCGCTGAGCCTTACCATGTCGATTCTTAATGCTCGGGCAGGATATTTATCTTGTGTTCAAATTCGTCGCATATGAAGCATTTTCCTTGAAACTAGTTCTTCTCCTTGCTTCCCTGCAAGCGCTGATCCTGACGCTACCATCCACAAAGGAACTGCGCTCTCTTCCCGATCGGTTCAGCTCTTTAGCCAATAATCGTGTCTTAACAGCGTCCAGTTTCAACTGATCGTCTCCAAGATTCTCCATAGCGGTAGTCACGACAACATAGGACGGCGGCAGCAGTGGAATGAACAGCTAACTTACGGCATCCAACTCCGAAACATTTGTGCTCATTCTGCGAATGGAGTAACGTGACAAAAGTAAGATTCGTATATCGAGGTGAAAAATCTTGACTCGAATTAAGAACAGACTCCCAAAATGGCCGCCACAATGGCCGACTTTGGCACCTAATCACGATTTTGAGGACACAAATCTATTCGTAAACAAAACCAGCGCACCTGAGCTTCTTATTTTAAGCTTTTCACAAGTGAGCAAGAACAAAATAATGAAATTCACTGAGGTTTGAACTTCAAACTATTGTTTGAAGCTTGCTTCTTGAGATTTGTGCGTCTGAAGTTCTGATGCACTGGAGAAGCGGGATTACAAGACGTTTGTCCTTAAGTGACTCGCCGTGTAAATGAAATGCAGTGTCAACTCATTCGAGTCGATAGGTATTTCTCACCTCGATATATTGTACGTGCAGTTGAATCCCGGAATTTTCGACTAGCGAAGTTGGATTTTTCTCCAAATCCGTGCGTCGGACCTAACTTCGGAAGTGATGCGCTGTATAGCGGACCAGGTTTACTATACAGCGCACCACTTCCGAAGTTAGGTCCGACGCATGGATTTGGAGAAAAATCCAACTTCGCTAGTCGAAAACTCCGATTTTCAACTAAATTGAGAATACGATTCCGACTTTTGTCACGTCACTCCATTCGCAGAATGAGCACAAGTAGCTTCTGTTCCCTTCAACTGGCGGATCAACTCATCGAGGCTGCGGAAGTGATCCATTACCGATGTTCCTTCTACCATCTGCAGCGTTTCCAGGGATCTCCGAATGTAGGATTGCAAATGCGAATCAGCAATGTGCGCCACCATGAGAGCCTTTGCGTTTTCGTCCTTTTCGCGGAAAGCAACCAGCTTAGCTTCATCCAAGGGTACTTCCTCCGTGAGCATCTCCTTTACGCCGTGGACGGACATCTGTGTTTCTTCTTGAAATCTCCAATTAGTGCCCAATTTACCAATTAGTTTCTGAAACTGGTGTCACCCAGAATCAGGTGTCACCATAATTAACGACCCACTTTTATACCTGTAGATTGATATTTTATAATGTTATTACCCTCCAGGTTAAAACGGCCATCAAAAATGGAAACTGCCTATTTGGCACGGTCGATACGTGGCTGATCTGGAATCTCACCGGAGGCGTCAACGGGGGAGCGCACGTAACGGACGTCACCAATGCCTCCCGTACCATGTTGATGAACATCGAAACGCTGCACTACGATAAGACCCTCGGTAAGTTCTTCGACGTTCCGTTTGAGGTTCTGCCGGAAATCCGGTCCAGTTCGGAGGTTTACGGTACCATTTGTCTGAGCGCTCTGGAAGGCGTACCGCTGAGTGGATGTCTCGGCGATCAGCAAGCGGCTTTGGTTGGTCAGGAGTGCCTTGCTCGGGGTAAGGCTAAGGCCACTTACGGAACGGGATGCTTTTTGCTGTACAATACGGGAAATGCCTTGATCGACTCCTCGCACGGTTTGATTACCACCGTGGCCTACCAAATGGGACCGGAAGCCCCTCCGACGTACGCTCTGGAAGGATCCGTTGCGATAGCGGGCGCAGCTCTGGGATGGCTGCGCGACAACATTAACATTCTAACCAGTGCCAAGGAATCCGAGGAAGTGGCCCTGTCGGTGGAGAACAATGGCGATGTGTACTTTGTGCCGGCGTTCAGTGGTTTGTATGCTCCGTACTGGAACCAGGAAGCACGGGGGGTCATCTGCGGAATTACGGAGGATACGCAACGTGGTCACATCGTGCGGGCCAGTTTGGAGGCCGTGTGTTTCCAGGTTCGGGACATCTTGGACGCCATGAACAAAGATTGCGGAATTCCACTGGTCAAGCTGAAGGTCGATGGTGGAATGACGGCGAATTCGCTGTTGACCCAGTGGCAGGCGGATTTGATTGGGTTGGAGGTGCAGCGGCCTGCCGTTGTTGAGACAACCGCTTTGGTAAGTGATTTTTGTACGGTAACTATTGAGCGTTTGTAGAACAGCTGTACATTGATCAAAAACTCTTCCAACAGGGCGCGGCAATGGCTGCGGGTCGTGCCGTCGGCTGCTGGGACGTGGAAAACGTCAGCGTCGAGAGCAACTGCACCTCATTCAAGCCGAAGATCTCCGACGACGAACGCGACATGAGATACAGCAAGTGGAAGATGGCCGTCGAGCGGTCATTCGGCTGGGAGAGTAATTCGATGGTTTGATCCTTTACTGAATAGACAGGGCTTTGGGTAGGAAATATAAAGTTCGCGCAATTGTGCATGTTTACACTAGCAACATAAATATGTAATTTATTACAATTTGACTTTTTTTTATTGATAAGACTTGTAAAAAATATTTTAAAGATGGAGGACAATCAAGGAGGATGTTTATTTTTATTGTGTTTGCAGTTCTCTATCTGTATGGTTACTTGTTGATTAATAAAAAAAATGCTGATACGTAATTGGATAATAAACTACTGAAACGTTGATAATATTACAAACCTATGAAAGTTGATATTGAGCACTATATTGTGGTCAAGTTCTTGAGTAAAGTGAAAAAATGTCTTGAAATAAAGTTTCAAAGTTATATAACAAAACCAAAATATGAAATTCGTCAAACGATATTTAATAGTTGAGTTGAGTAGTGATTAAAATGTTAAACATAGATTATACCTCAAAGCATGTGGGTTCTGTTTGAAATAGACTTCTCTCGATCCAGCACAGCATTTAGAAGTTTGCGAACAGCATTCGGTTCATATGCAATCAAATATGTTTCATTTGTATAATTTTGGTTAGTTTTTTTCTTGTTCTACAGTGCGCTGAATTAGCTAAGGAGATCTGTCCAACCCTTACGGTTCATCAGGTCCAGCCGCTTCTTCTGGGTTTATCATACCGCCAATGGCACCCTCTTCCGCTCCATCGATGGCCATGAACGCTACTATGGGACGAATGGCATCCACGTCCGGTTCGTTTGAAATGTCGAAATGGCGCTGCGGTAGGGGATTTCCAGCTACAAGTAGAAATAGTTTTATCAACAAGTTTCAGTGATGCACAGTTGCATTTTTTTTCCCAACTTTTATATGATCTTAACGTAAACGCAGAGGCGCGTGTTCGGTTAGTGGCCGATCGACGAAATAAAGAGCAGGTTGAGGATCACGGGCCAATTGTTTTACATCAGTATTTCAAACATACACAGCATCTTACTGCCTATGATCGCATGATTGTCCCATATGAATAGGAAACCCAGCAAATATGGGACTGATATGCGATCATGGGCAGCTTGGCGCTGATGACAATTGACAAAGGCTCATTCTACATACAGCTTGAATGCCGATATAACCGCTACACAGGCCACGGCGCCTGGATAAGAAACCTAAACGCTTAGGGTATGTTGCAATTGACGAATTAAAATTATTTTTTACTTCAATTTGACAGTTCGACACTTGAAGATGACAGTTCTCCTAAGGAAATAATTATCGAACTGTCAAGTTTAAGTGAAAATTAATTTTAATTCTCCAATTAGAACAGAATTTTGAATTCGCCATTTCAAGAACACATGACTATATATTCGTAGCATCTTCTTCCAACACATCCTCCCTCAAAGCTACACCTGATGATCACCACAGTAAACATGTTGGAGAGTAGACGCTTGATGAACAAGATGGCCATGATATTTTTGTAGTTAGACATACAATATAGTTATTTATGAAACGAGTTGTAAAAAGTTAATTTTTTCAGCACGAGTCGTACATTTATTCAACGAGGCTTGCCGAGTTGGACGAATACGAAGAGTGCTGAAAAATTCGAGTTTTGCAACGAGTTCCATTCAAAATTTTATACAATGTTTTTTTTTCATTATACAACTCATTTCAGTTGCATAATATTCATAATGCAACCCAAATGAGTTGCATTATGAACATTATGCAACTGTTTTTCATTACGCAACTCATTTCAGTTGCATAATGAACCAGTTCCGAAAAATTTGCTATTATGGTATCAAAAGAAGTTATATAAAGTAGAAATTATGATACTGAATTGCATAAAAATGTTTTAGTCAGTTAGTTCCCAACCTTTGAACATAACAGTTGTTCGTATTTAACAATCCGATCTAGGGTACGGTAGATCCCGTTTAACTAGAAGATTCTGGAAGACTTTTCAAAAGAGGAAATGGACGGAAGGAAGTTTTTTTTTTATTGAGAAGCTACGGAGCGAAGGCTACGAAAGTTGGAGATTCAAGGTCGAGATGCTGCTCACCCGCAAAAATTTATGGAGGCATGTCACGGAGGCCGCCCTAAACCACCTGACGAAAGCCTGGAAGGATGGACACGCAAAAGCTCGTGCCACGATTTCTCTACTTGACCCGAGATGAACCAGCCCTGGGCTGAAAAAAAAAGATAATAAAAAAAAATGCTCTACTTGTTGACGATAGCCAGCATCCTCTCATCAGAAACTACAAGACGTCGCGTCAGGTGAGACATGGTATGGTCTGGAAGGCCATCACCAGAAAACCACGATGTGCACCAGGGTTTCCGTGCTGAAGAAGCTCTGCAAGACGGAGTATCTGGACGATGGAGACATGGAAGGTCACTCTTCCGGATGTACAAACTCTTCGCAAGCCTAACCAAGGACAGGAGTCGAAATCAAGCCTCAAAGTTGCGATGGTGTTGAAGAGCATGCCGGACACCTTCGACACGCTTATGATGGCACTGGAGAGTAGGTCCAACGAAAAACTAACGATAGAACTTGTGAAGCGGAAGCTGATCGACGGAGGAGCGAGCGGAGAAGTCCCATCCCAGATAAACCATTTTTAGAGCGGGCGATGAAAAACGAAGCGGTTTCTGTCACCGGTGCAGCAAACTCGGCCACGTTAAGCGAGAGTGTCCCCTAGTAAAGTCCGAGAAAGAATCCGAGCGGCGGGAGAAAAACCGAAGCCTGCAGCAAAAGGTAAAAGTGCAAGTCATCCGAAGGATTGTGTCCACGTGTGGCACCGAAGGCTCGAGCATCGAGATCCTGAAGCGATCCAGCGAGTGGTGCGAGAAGACATGGCTACCGGCGTGGCCATACGTAAATGCAACATCCATCGTTCCTGCGAGTGCTGTGCGCTGGTAAGTTACCACGTTAACCGTTTCCCAAGAAGGCAGCACGACAGTCATCGGCGGTCCTGGATCTCGTTCATACAGACATTTGCGGTCCAATGAACACGACGTTGCCAGGAGGATCAAGATACTTGCTCACGATGATTCCAGTCGATATACCGTGGTATATTTCCTGAAGCGGAAGTCAGAGGCCGTTAAGAAAATCGAGGATTACGTAAACATAATGCGAAATCGTTTTGAAAGGAATCCCGTGAAGCGATTAAATCAGTTCTACAGGAAGAATGGAATCGTTCCACAATTGTGCTCATTCTGCGAATGGAGTGACGTGAGAAAAGTCGGAGTCGTATATCGAGATGAGAAATCTCGACTCGAGTGAGGTGACTCTCCATTTGATTTACACGGCGAGTCACTTCATTCGAGAGTGGATTCCTCATCTCGATATACGACTCCGACTTTTCTCACGTCACTCCATTCGCAGAATGAGCACAAATATGTATACTGCAAGCTACATACCACAGCAGAATGAAGTTGCGGAGCGCAAAAACCGGACCATTGTGGAAATGACCACTGCATGCTACTCGATGCGAAAATGGACTACCGTTTCTGGACAGAAGCAGTTAACACGGCGGTACATTTGCAGAACATGCTACCGTCTCGATCGGTAGAGAACACACCTCATGAACTCTAATTCGGCAAGAAACCAGACTTCGAAAATCTTCGGAAATTCGAATGTACGACGATTGTCCATATGCCCGAAGTCAAGCGGACGAAACTGGAACTGAAAGCAATCAAGCTATTGTTTGTCAGTTACTCGGATCATCACAAAGCTAACCGTATCATCTATCAAGCTACAAACGACATCGTGATCAGCTGAGATGCATCTTTCGTCGAAGAAGAAGTAGCTAGAAAGAGAGACCAACCATCTCCGACAGCCGTGGAGTACGAGTCGGTGATACCACAAGAGACTTTGAAGAATTTGAAGATAAAAGCGATGATGAAGGCACGTTTGAGAATAAGGCTACACCAGCGAATTCAGATTCAAGTCTTATGATTCAACCTGTGCAGTAGTAGAAGAAGAGGTGAATGACGATGAAATCGTAACACCCCGGAGATCAAGTCGGAGCACGAAATGCATAGCGCCCCAGCGATACCGTAAAACGACGGGTACGAAAATCGATTCCGGAGCCGAGAACCGAAGTCAGAGTAGTCATCGAGAGCCCTGAAGCGGAACAATGGATAGCGCCAATGCACGAAGAGAAGTCACACGCCGAGAATCATACCTGGAAATTGACCATTTTGCCCACCAACCGCAAAGTCGTGGGATCCAAATAGATTTTCAAGAGAAAACTGGACGAAGACGGAAACATTGTACCACAGACAAACAGACGTAACACCTAGAACAATTTTCGTGAAAATCCTTCATCCAGTCTACACTACCATCACCTGGTGGAAATGTTTCACGAAATACTGCGTTGTGCAATATCGTCAACAGAAGGCGCTAGTGTGAAACGTCAAACGCATAGGAAAACGATACGCGCGCCCCTGGTTGTGGAAATCACAACTATGAAGATTCAAAATGACCGTTAAAAGCGTGGTCGATGGAAATTTTGCAATTGTTACGTCTGTTAGTCTGTGATTGTACGCTGCAAAGCCCGACTAGTAGCACAAGGTTTCTCGCAGATGTATGTGATGATTTTTGATGAAGTGTTCGCGCCAGTTAGTGGTCCGACAAGTCACCTTCAACACGCTGTTTACAGGGGCTGGTCAAACACGCCGATGTCAAAACTGCCTACCTACATGGAAAAATGAAGGAGACAATTTACATGAAGCAACCAACCGGCTACGCAGCACAAGATGGTGATGCTGTTTGCTTGGTCAAGAAAGGCCTATACGGATTCAGGCAAGCCGAATGTATTTGGAACAAGAAGATCGATGGTGTACTGAAGATGATCCTGCAGTCCGCCCACGACCCGTGTCTGTATGTTCGGAGCGACAGTGGAGGCCACTAAAGTTATAAATGTTGACTATTCTTGTCAATGATAAAGCATACCGGCAACAATCAATGAAAATTTGAAGGGATTACGGGGTTTAATTTGTAGGGAACTGTTGGGTTCCAATGAGTCTTCTATTGAGGAATTTTTAAACGGTGATAATATGTTGGAGGTGGCACACCCTAGTGCAACATCAACGTGGTGGCGATGGCATGCGTGACGGTGCGGTTGCTAATGGCAACAGCAGTTTGAATTTATGTCGTTGATATGAAAAGCGATCGCAGCAACCTGGTTGCGTTCATGTACTGTTTGTATGTTGGATTTTAAATAAAACTTTCTCTTTGCGTCCAGTCTTGTAGTAGTAAAGACGTGTTTTTTATTTGCTCCCGAACCTGGTTCAGACTCTGCTAGTCCTCGAACAGGTTATTGGCCCGGCACGTGTGACCCGCCGAATTGAAAAGCAGAAGCCGTTCCTGAAAATACAGCTCAGGTTAGAAGTTCCCTGTTTTCCGGAAGCTATCTGAAGATGGAGTGGGCACGGATCGTGAAGCTGACGAACACGAACTACGAAGCGTGGTGCTTTTCGATGCAAGCACTGCTACGACGCGAGCAAATGTGGAAGTATGTCGACCCCGGAACTCCCCCGAATCCTGTGACGAACGCGTGGCTTGAAGGAGACGAAAGAGCGCTGGCCACGATCCAATTGACGGTGGATGAGAGCCAGTACGGGTTGATTCGAGGTAAAACCACGGCTAGGGATACTTGGGCGGCATTGAAGGACCATCACCAGAAGGCATCGCTGGGACAGAAGGTAACGTTGTTGAAGCAGATTACGAACCAGAATTACCAGTGCGGTGAGGACATGGAGCTGTACGAAAAGCTGTACGTCCGGCTTGAGAACTCTGGCTTCGAAATGAGAGAGTGCCTCAAGGTCGCGTTGATTTTGCGTGGGTTGCCGGATTCGTTCAATCCGTTGACCACGGCTTTGGAGGCCCGGGACGAGGAGGAGTTGACTCTCGAGTTGGTAAAAGTGAAGCTCATCGATGAAGCGGAAAAGCAGCGGAAGCAAAGAAGCAGTACCGACGAACAAGTGCTCCGGACAAGTGGAACCACGCGTCGGAAGGGTGTGACGTGCTATTTTTGCGGACAGGAAGGGCACTTGAAGCGAAACTGCAAAGCGTTCCTGGAAGAAATAGGTGAGAAAAAGAAAAGTGAGGTTAAAACAGTGCGCGAAAATGAACACCATTCGTTCACGTTTATGGTTAGGAGCGGTGCGCGTGACGCGGACACGTGGGTGATTGATTCCGGCGCGTCGTCGCACATAGTGAGGAACCGTAAAGCGTTTTCGAGATTGGACACGAGTGTATGCCGGGTAATTTCGACCGCGAGTGGGGAGAAGATCCGCACCAGTGGCATCGGAGATTGTACGATTGAGTGCGTAGACGGTCGAAATCAGAGAGTTTCAATAACATTGACGGACGTTCTTTATGCTCCCACGCTGAAGGAGAATTTGATTTCGGTTTCAAAACTTGCGACGAAAAATGTAAGAACTGAGTTTGTTGCGAACCAATTGTGCTCATTCTGCGAATGGAGTGACGTGAGAAAAGTCGGAGTCGTATATCGAGATGAGGAATCTACTCTCGAATGAAGTGACTCGCCGTGTAAATCAAATGGAGAGTCACCTCATTCGAATCGAGATTTCTCACCTCGATATACGACTCCGACTTTTCTCACGTCACTCCATTCGCAGAATGAGCACAAATGTCGGTTGGTTCTCGGGGATGACGTTATCGCGACTGCTGATAATGTTGGTGGATTGTATGCTCTGAACGTGATAAAAGAGCGTGCGATGTCGATGGATTCTGAGGGTGTGGTTGCTCGGAAACGTCGCCGTAAGCATCGTAGAAGTAAGGTTCACGACGAAAGAGTCACCAGCAGCGAGGAGGTGGCGGATAACAAGATAGTGAAGAATTCAATTTCTGGTGGTCAGGATGATGACAAATTTTATGACTGCGATCCAACTACGGAGACAGTTGATGTTGAGGAGGAGTGTTGGAGGTGGCACACCCTAGTGCAACATCAACGTGGTGGCGATGGCATGCGTGACGGTGCGGTTGCTAATGGCAACAGCAGTTTGAATTTATGTCGTTGATATGAAAAACGATCGCAGCAACCAGGTTGCGTTCATGTACTGTTTGTATGTTGGATTTTAAATAAAACTTTCTCTTTGCGTCCAGTCTTGTAGTAGTAAAGACGTGTTTTTCATTTGCTCCCGAACCTGGTTCAGACTCTGCTAGTCCTCGAACATAATATACAGATACTGAAATTTTAAAGCTGATAAATTGAAAGTTACAGACAAAACCTTACTATATGCATCAAAACAGAGAAAACCAAATTAAAATTTGTGTGTTGAAGATGTTCACCATTTTCATTATTTTTTCACTAGTTGCTCATTCTGCCCCATCCTACTACACACTCTTTGAAGTATATTTTTTCATCAAAATAATTATACAAATAGATGAAATGTGTTACAAATACATTTCATTAGCCTAGGGAATATCAAGAAAATTGTTAGATGCCCACTAAGTTGTGATTTCGATACCAAAAACCTTATTTTAGGTCACCTGATTCTTACAATATTTTCCCAGTACATGACCACTTTACGCATTTTGATAATTTTTTCAAGGTAAACGGATTTTTTTACTAATATTTTGTCATCAACTCATTGGATTTTAGATAATAAGGCTGCAATCAAACAATTTGTTTTGTTAATTTGAAGATTTACTGCCCTTCTAAGCATATCTGTCCCATGTTGTTTTGCATTTTTGCCGTGTTTTTCTCAGTAACAGAGCCATTTGAAGTTAATTTAATATTTTTTTTTCATTTTCCATCACAAATAAATATTCCACGATAACGTCAATCATCTTTCTGACATTGATTTTTAGTTGTAACTTAAGTTAGAGCAGTGGGACAGTATGCGTAGAAAAACAACATGGTACAGATATGCTTAGAACGGAAGTACAGTGAAAATACAAGGTGCTCATTATGCCCCACCTGCTCATTACGCCCCGCCTACCCCTACGCCAATTTAATAGGAGGTCTGTTATACGTGGCAGTCAATACTCGACCGGACATTGCTGCATCCATAGCAATACTTGGAGTTCGGTAAATGCACCATCCCAAGCCAACTGGACGGAAGCTAAGCGTGTCCCGGTATAGAAGTTTACGTGGACACAGACTGGGCCAGCGATGCAGCCAGTCGCAAATCAAATTCCGGATACGTGTAGCTGAAGTCAACGAGGATCAACAACCGCTCGAAGCATGTGGACACAAAATACAATTTTGTTCGTAAGCTACACGAAGAAAACCTAATCGATGTTCGCTACCACCGATCAAATGATACCGGATATGTTCACCAAGCCGCTGGCACCACAGTAGGCGCTAGATGAACAAGAAGGCCGTCTACAGCAGATCCCAATAAAACGGAATGGCAAATCCACCACGTTCACAGCCCTTCTTAGACCATATCGTCATCAGAAACTATCGTGAAAACGACTTTGGCCATGACCTGGTGATGGTAAGCTTACGCTCGAAGCGCTCCGTTGTCCGCAATGTACGGTACCGGCGACCGCCACGATACAATCTAGTAGATCGACTGAAGCAACCGGATGTCGCAGATACGCGCAGTCTCACGAGGCTCCTTCTGGAGGGGAGCCCACTGTAGTATATGTGCTCATTCTGCGAATGGAGTGACGTGAGGGAAGTCGGAGTCGTATATCGAGATGAGGAATCCACTCTCGAATGAAGTGACTCGCCGTGTAAATCAAATGGAGAGTCACCTCATTCGAGTCGAGATTTCTCACCTCGATATACGACTCCGACTTTTCTCACGTCACTCCATTCGCAGAATGAGCACAATAGTAAAATCAGCCTAAAATGATGCAGCCAAGAGCACTGTTAGATCAGTGAAACGGAGTCGACGGAAAGAATGATTCATCGAAGAGTGCAGATCGGTTTTAAACGAAATGAACGCAGCGCGGCCGGCAATGCTGCAGCATATGTGCTCATTCTGCGAATGGAGTGACGTGAGAAAAGTCGGAGTCGTATATCGAGATGAGGAATCCACTCTCGAATGAAGTGACTCGCCGTGTAAATCAAATGGAGAGTCACCTCATTCGAGTCGAGATTTCTCACCTCGATATACGACTCCGACTTTTCTCACGTCACTCCATTCGCAGAATGAGCACAATAGAAACCGGCAGAACGTGGGACGGTATAAACAAATGTGCTCATTCTACGAATAGAGTGACGTGACAAAAGTCGGAGTCGTATATCGAGGTGAGAAATCTCGACTCGAATGAGGCGATTCTTCATTTGATTTACACGGCGAGTCACTTCATTCGAGTTGATATTTCTTACCTCGATATACGACTCCGACTTTTGTTACGTCACTCTATTCGAAGATTGAGCACAAAAAGCAGAAACTGCAGACGAAAGAAAAACGCTGCTTGGAAGAAACGGAAAGTGGGGAAATGAAGCTGTTGTACCGTTCTCAGTTCTCGCAATGGCTTTACGCCGCTATCCGTCATGCTCAGGAATAACGACGGAATTCTCTTGACGAAAGGACGTGAGGTGATCGAGCCTGCTTCGTCGACGGCTCGGTCGACGGTCAATGAACAATTGATCAGATCTTCATCGTTCGAAGTATTCTCCAGGGCGCAGTATCATAACGTCCGAGGCCATAAAACGCGACTTAAAGACCGGGACAGTATGTCCTCGGACGTTGTAATCCGGCTCCTTTCAATGCATCACTTGTTTATCGACTTCAAGCGGAATGCGATAGTATCGTGGCACATAGCAATGAAAAATTGTTGGCCACCATCCCCAGCACCACGCCAATGCTACAAAAAGCGAGATTTTTTCAACGTGTTGTACAAAATACAAAAATACAACAGCGTGATCACTCGAAGATTAAAGGATTCAGTTGAACTGCCCAGCTGGTTTCGGTGGGCTAGGGTGGCCACTCAGAGCGGAAAATAAAATTCCCGAGTTTTTCCCGGTTTTCCCGATAGGTTTTTGAAATTTTTCCCGATTCTAAAATAGAATGATTTACAGTGAAAATTAAACGTAACTTAGAAAAATTTAAGGGAATTAATATTGAATATTTTCAAATTCTCGAATTTAACATAGTATTCATATGAACTTGAAAATAAGTTATGTGTTGTTTGTCCCGTACCCAATAATGGGCATTGAAATTACGACATCTTCATTAAACATTCCTTAAATTCATAAATGACCAACTAGTACAAATTATGCAGTTGTTTAAGCAAGTAAAAATAAAAAAGATAATCCTGAAGGGGTCAAAATTCTCAGTATGATTATAGGATTTACGAACTTCTTATTAGTGGATTTATTAGTAATATTCTAAAACTCTTCTGAAAAATTCTTGGTAAGTTTGTTTGGGAAACTAATAGGCAATAATCGAACGCCCAGAAAAAAAAATCTGGATGAACTTCTGGTGGAATATCTAGAAAGATTACTCGTGAAAGAATTTTGGAAACGATTTCTTGGGAAATCTTCAGTGTAGTATTTTTGATGGTCATTTTCAAGATAGTTTCTTAGAAAACCAGTGGCGAACGTTATGGTACCGTAAATGGCTACTGCAGAAAGTCAGGCAGGTTACTTATGCTGGAATCGTAAATTCTAGGAGAAATTTGAGAGATCAAAGAAATCTTACATTTTGTCTGATACTCGTCTATCATTCAGTTATTTCATCAGCGATTGCAATATGAAGCTCTCAGAGATTTAATTTCTGATCACATTTACAGATATGCCAAGAATATCTCCAGGAATTCCTGAAAGATTAGTTTTTGAGAAAGTATTTCCCCCAAAATATAGAGGCAGGTTCATTATTTGGGAATTATTTATTTCCATAAATCATAAAACTATATTGCTCCAGATGCTTTTGAATACTCACTGGAACTCCCGTGAGAATTTTAATTGGTAGTTTAACTAGAAACTACGAATACTCAAAATTCTCGAGAATTTTGAACTGGAGTTTGAACCAGGAGTTTTACAAGGGACTTCTGCTAAAGCTTCGCCAAAAAGGGATTTTCCCGATACCTTACTCCAGTTTTCTCCGAACATTTTTATTCACAAGTTCAATAAATGAATACATCCAAGAACTTCATGAAAAACAACAGAAATCTTTCGAACAAAATATTAGAAATACACTGAAGTTTTTTTTAACGACGGTAATGGTACCGCGTAAAAAAGAGCCGCGTTATTTCAAAAAAAAAGTCGTAAAAAAAGTAAAAAAAATCAAGTTACGTTGGATGTAATCCTGACTATATTGCGCGTGTTTTTGAAAAAAAAACTTTTGAAATAACGCGGTTTTTCTACGACGTTTTTTGAAATTACGCGGTTTTTTTACGCGGTACCGCGTAAAAAAAAAACTTCAGTGTACTTTTATGAGCTACAATAGGCGTGCTTTGAGAAATTCAATCAGGTACTAAAAATCCCTTCAAATATTCTTTCAATTGTTTTTCACTAACTATTTTTAAATTGTAAAAATGTTTTCACCAGAATGACTCATCCACAATTCCATAATTTTTAATTTTAATTTATTCTTGGGGCAATTCATTCATTCATTCCAAATTTTATCAGCATCCTATCCAAATTTTTCAAAGACTTTTCGCTCAAAGGACAAAGGCTATATCAAATATGCTCCTAAAGATTGTACAGGGATATTTTTTTAGAAAGAAGTTATAATTTTTGCTGTGTATTATAAAACTTTTATTGGATGATTGATGTTTTCAGAAACATGTACATCCTGAAATGCATAATATGAATCTATATATATTTGAATTTGTCTCTACCAGTCTTTCCTCCAGAATGTTCTTTAGAATATCTTTGAAATTGTTCAAATTGTGATGTTAGGTAACATCACTATGATAAATTTAAATTGTCATGACTCGACGACAAGATATATTGGGGCGCAGCAGACAGCAGACTTTTGTGACCCTTCTATCTTTTAGCCTTTCCTTGCCTTTTGGCTTTTGCACTTTCAGTTTTTTTCCGGTTTGAGATTCTGCCTTCTGGCTCAAAGTAATCTTCGCATTCAAGTAGGATCCCTTTATTATGTGAAACAGTAAAAACGCCTTATTTGGTAACGCCCCCTCCTCACCTGCCCTAAACAACGGCCCTGAAAAGATTTTGAAGGTACAATAACGATTCCGGAACCATACCTGAGTCCAATTCAAGCGCAGGATCGGCCGTTGCCTCGGCCAAATTCGTCACCGACTTGGATTTCACACACTGGAAGTCCACGTGGCGACTCTTGGCTTCCTCCTTCTCCCAGGACATGTGAATGAACGGACGCTGCAGATAGTTGTAGATCACCTCGACCCGACCGCTCGCACGTTTCTTGATTTTCTCCTTGTACGTTGGATACCCCTCGATGCCAAGGCGAATCTTCTTCAAGCCTCGGTCCTTCAACACCTGCTTGGCCACGTCGCGGTTTTCGATGTATTTGAAGAAACGATACATCGCTGTGCTGGACACGGTCTGACAGTACTCTTCGCCCATCTGAGGAGGATATTCTTCGTCCCAATCGACGACATCGTCTGCAAAGAAGATAATCGTTAAGATAGTTGAATTAAAGCTAGTTGCGATATCTAAAATCTACATACCATCGGAAAGGACCACCACGTGACACTCCCGGTCGCCACGTTCCGCCGAAGCCACCATGAGCGGCAGAATCAACGATTCGAGGAACACTTCGAACTGCTCGCGGGCTCCCTCGTTGCTCAGCTCGTGCAGCAGCCCGCGCAGATTCTGACACCGGATGGTATCGGCCGTGAACGGTATCAGCAGATAGTCGCAGGCTTCGCGCAGTTCCTGCACGGACACGGTCGGTGGACACCGGATCACACCGTTCCGGTAGTATTCCAGTATGGCCCGGAAAACCGTGTGGGAAATTCCGTCGGCCACTTCGTACTCGCCGCGATCGTTCGGATGCGTGAACTCCATACCGGAGCTGAACATGCGTCCGAGCATGGTGTTCGGATGTGCCGTGAACAGTGACGGGTTGATCGAGAACGTTGTGTTGTCAACGATCAGTGTGATGCGGTCTTCGGCGTCCAGTGGCTTCTTCAGGGCAGACGATGCCTTCGATAGTGCTACCGTACTCTGTTGCTGGTGGTGTGCCTGCATCAAGCGGTGATTTCTGGGGGATAAATATAACGGAAACATTTGGATTTAGGTTCATCTCTAGCTAGACTGTGTGAGTCGAGTTCATGCACCCTAATGCGATCCGAAAACAACGATACTGAACCGTATTAGAAAACCGACACCTTCCGGAGAGGATTCGATAGCTTGAGGTTCAAGTAGACACATTGGTCAAAGTATCATGTAACGGTCCTTGCAAACTGACTGCTGTTGATCCCGTTACAGAATTTACGCAGTCATCCGCAAGCTCATTAACGTACATTTTTCCATCAAGCTGTAATCTCACAGTGGTTCCGCCATAGGTCATAAATCCAAAAACTTGACCAGAATAAAACTATGATATCACGGTAAAGGCTGGGTATGCTGCGCAATTCAGATCCCATTGTAATCTACTAGCTTCTGCCCAGCAACTCCTACTCCTACCTCCGCGCGGTACCGGCTGGAAACTACGAGCAACCTTAGGGAAAATCGGATAATCAACCCCGGTGGGAACTTTTGGTCGTAGGCTGACACGAAAGGGGGGGAGGGTTGCTTCTGCAAACCTGAGCGTCTGTTCTCCAGAAGGAGCGGCTCACAACAGTGCTTGATCCCCATGTTAGGGGCGGCTGATCAACGTCCGAGTACCAGGGAAGGACTCTAAGCTCAACTGTGCACTATGATCATCCTGAAAATAGGGGATTGGTGTCAGGCCCTACGAGCCAGCCGTAAAAAATATTGTAGCGGAAAATCAGCGACAGACTAATACGAACCGAGACCAATGTCAACGACCTCAGCAAACAAAAAGGACTTGCGATTGGAAACTCGGTACGTGGAACTGCCGATCTCTCAATGTCATTGGGGAGCACCCGCATACTCGCCGATCTACCGAAAGACCGCGGGTTCGGCATCGTAGCGCTGAGACGAAATAAGGTGCAGGTTAAGGATCAAGGGCCGATTCTTCAACTTCAGCATAATAAACGTGCAACAGCCCACACTCAGGAAGTACTGATGATGACAAGGACGCATTAGACGCGCAGCTCGAACGCGAGTACGATCGCTGCCCAAGCCACGACGTCAAGATCATCATAGCAGATTTGAACGCTCAGGTAGGCCAGGGGGAGGAATTCAGACCGACGATTGGTAAGTTCAGCGCCCACCAGCAGACGAACAAAAACGGCCTACGACTCATTGATTTCGCCGGCTCCAAAAACATGGTATACGCAGCACCTTTTTCCAACACAGTCTTCCTTATCGTTACACCTGGAGATCGCCACAGCAGACGGAATCTCAAATCGACCACGTTCTGATTGACGGACGGCATTTCTCCGGCATTACCGACTTCAGGACCTATCGTGACGCCAACATCGACTCCGACCACTATCTGGGGATGGTCAAACTGCACCCAAAACTTTCCGTCATGAACTATGTACGATACCGGTGACCGCCACGGTACAACGTAAAGCGACTAAAACAATCGGATGTCGCCTCAGTATATCCCAACTAACATTTTCAGCGCTATAAGCTTCAGTCATTTGCTTTCTGTTGTGTAACCATCGAGTAAAAGCAGTCAACGCTGAATAAAAGGAAAGCTAGTCAAATATAAATCATAAGCTACTACACGACTGCAAAACAAGCACCATACAGCTACCAAACTCGGTTTTCAGAAATCCATTGCTTGTCACTGGGGCTGCCTTTACTCCACTCTATTCCAACTCCGGGAGATTTCCCGGAAGATGTGAAAACTTGAACACATCGAATAGGAGTCCCCACTAACAAAACAGCTGCTACTATACAGTACAATTCGTTATACTGACAAATCCCCAAACCAGCAGCGCTTTAAAGGCCGTTATGCGATTTCATTACGGCTAGAAGCTGTAATAAAGAAACTGTTGATTTACCAACACGGCTTGTCGGATATAAACATTTATTGTCAAAACAAACTTTAAGCGGGATATACAGTTTACTATTACTTTAGAGCTTTTAGTAGAACTTGTTACTTCAGACTCTAGTTTAATTTAAAAACACTTCACTAATACTTTACTTTTGCAAAAGAAAATAAAAAATGAATAACTCTTTTAAAGAAAAACTAGAAAGGACGAGCAAATTCCTTTTAATTCTACTACTGTGCTTATCTTCGGACAGATAGGCCTATTTCGTCTGTGACTTACAGACTTCTTCAGTGTCAAGTGCTCGACTGTCGAGCACTTGACACTGAAGAAGTCTGTAAGTCACAGACGAAATAGGCCTATCTGTCCGAAGATAAGCACAGTAGTAGAATTAAAAGGAATTTGCTCGTCCTTTCTAGTTTTTCTTTAAAAGAGTTATTCATTTTTTATTTTCTTTTGCAAAAGTAAAGTATTAGTGAAGTGTTTTTAAATTAAACTAGAGTCTGAAGGGATATACAGGGTGTTAGGTTCCTGAGTGCAAACTTTTTAGAGGGTGATAGAGGACCATAAATGGAGGAAACAATTGTTCACCGCATATGGTCAAATCTCAACCGTTACGTAGTTATTGAACTTCCCATGTTTATGACTCTTATTGCCTTAACTGGCAATAACTTGAAAATGGTCAAACTTATCGAAGTTTTTTACCCTTATTCGAAAGATTATTGAATTTTCTAACAAATGGCATCTTTGAATCGATTGGTTTAGTTGAATAACTAAGTTTTCTAGAGCAAAATAGCTAAAAATAGTGTATTTTTATTAAGTTTTGTCAATTATCTTTGAAACATGCGTAATAAATTAAAATTATTTCTTTGGCAAAGTTATGGCCTCTGTTACACTCTACAATTCGTTCTTTGACACCAAACTTCCAGCTCTTATCGTTTTCTTGCAATTTTGATTAAAATGTGCGGCACAATGCGCAAAAAAGTGCTTTCCATGACAGTTGCAAATTTATGATCTGAAATGCGATGTTAAAATTAAAATTGCAACAAAACGATAAGAGATAGAAGTTTAGTGTTAAAGAACGAATTGTAGAGTGTAACAGGGGCCACAACTTTGCCAAAGAAAGAATTTTAATTTATTACGCATGTTTTAAAAATAATTGACAAAACCCAATAAAAATACACTATTTTTAGCTATTTTGCTCTAGAAAACTTAGTTATTTAACTAAACCAATCGATTCAAAGATACCATTTGTTAGAAAATTCAATAATCTTTCGAATAAGGGTAAAAAAACTTCGATAAGTTTGACCATTTTCAAGTTATTGCCAGTTAAGGCAATAAGAGTCATAAACATGGGAAGTTCAATAACTACGTAACGGTTGAGATTTGACCATATGCGTAGAACAATTTTTTTCTCCATTTATGGTCCTCTATCGCCCTCTAAAAAGTTTGCACTCAGGAACCTAACACCCTGTATAGCTACTACACAAATTCTTTACAGCTATCCATGTCTGTGCTGGGCAATTATTTGGGTTGCTTTTATTGCACTTTAATTCAATGCCGGAAGATTTGCCGGAAGATGTGCAAATCGAGTAAGAGTCCCAGCCACTACAACAGCTGCTTTTATACAGTACGTTTTGTAATGTTGCCAAAACACAAAACAGCAGCGCTTCGTAGCCGTTTAAAGAACACTCTTTCAGCTAGAAGCTGTGAAGAAGAATCTGTTGGCGCAACCACACAGCTTGTTCAATGTAAACATTATAGCGATTGACGTTTCACAAGCTTTTGCAGCAAGATGAAGTTGGGTAAGGTTTCTTGTGGCACAATTATGAAGCCTTGTCTGGAGTAAAACAAAACGGGTTATTTTCTATGTTATTTATATATAGCAGTGTGGCAGCGAGGACATCATCGGGACCAGTGGATACGGAGATCGGGAGCTCGATTCCAAGTAGCGGCAAGTACTTTCATTATTCAATTTTAAAAGTGATAATTCCAGTTCCACATGTATTGCGTCACGGTATCCATAACTTAATTATATTTAATCGTTCAATTTGAGGATGCCGTAAAACTTTTATTTAACAACTGTGAAAAGGCTGAAAAGCGCCTTCTCAAGATGTTATTCAGTTAGTGGTTACATAGGAGCCGAGAAAAGAGCTATGACTAGGTGGCATAGAAGCTGATCGCACAGCATGTACAAGCTGATTAAGTTCGCCAGATTCATTGGTATAGGGCTTGCATAGAAGCTTCCGTCCATATGTACAACACAGTAACTCAGCATCAAGCCGTATTAAGGACGCTTTGTTGACGTTTACATTCACAATAAATGTTAGTTGGGATGCGCAGAATCTCGAGGTCGCGTTGCCAGACGAGGGCGAGCTCGATGAGGCCCCTCTAGAGGACTGCTGGAGTACAGTGAAAGCAGCCATCAACGACGCAACCGTACCATTGTGTACGTGGAACGGAATCGACGGAACGAATGGTTCGACGAAGAGTGCATAACGGTTTTGAAGGAGAAAAACGCAGCGCGGGCGATGATGCTGTAGCAAGGGACCCGACAGAACGGGGGACGTTACAAGCAGCAGACCAGACTCTTTCGGGAGAAAGAGCGCCGCCTGGAAGAAGCGGAGTGCGAAGAAATGGAACTGCTGTGCCGTTCCCAAGAAACACGGAAGTTCTATCAGAAGTGCAACGCATCCCGCAAGGGCTTCGTGCCGCGAGCCGAAATATGCAGGGATAAAGACGGAGGTCTCTTGACGGACGGACGTGAGGTGATCGAAAGGTGGAAGCAGCACTTCTATCAGCACCAGAATGGCGTGAAGAACGTAGGCTCGAGAGACCACGACAATGGAGGAAACGACGAGAAATCGGAGAGCGGAGGACGGAAATCAACAAACGCCCACGCTGAGGGAAGATAAGGATGCCATTCATCAGCTCAAAACCAACAATAGCAGCTGGCAAGGATGGGATCGCAGCTGAACTCAACAAGATGAGCCCAGAAAAGTTGGCCACCTGTCTGCATCGACTGATAGTCTGGATCTGGGAAATCGAACAGCTACCAGAGGAGTGGAAGGAAAGGGTATTCTGTCCCATTCATAAGAAAGGCGACCATTTGGAATGTTAGACCTTCAGAGCGATCCTTATTTTGATTGCTGCCTACAAAGTGCTATCCCAGATCATCTTCCGTCGTCTTTCACCTGAAGTAAATGAGCTCGTGAGAAGTTACCAAGGCGGTTTCATCGACGGCCGGTCGACAAAGGACCAGATCTTCACCGTACGGCAAATCCTCCAGAAATGCCGTG
Source organism: Aedes albopictus (assembly GCF_035046485.1). Lineage (NCBI taxonomy): Eukaryota > Metazoa > Arthropoda > Insecta > Diptera > Culicidae > Aedes > Aedes albopictus. Next base: position 395,757,942 of record NC_085137.1, read on the forward strand.
AATACCAGGTCCAAACGCATCACCTGTTCATCGACTTCAAAGCGGCATACGACAGTATCGACCGCACAGAGCTATGGAGAATTATGGACGAGAACAGCTTTCCCGGGAAGCTGACTAGACTGATAAGAGCAACGATGGACGGTGCGCAGAACAGCGTAAGGATTTCAGGTGAACTATCCAGTTCATTTGAATCTCGACGGGGACTACGACAAGGTGATGGACTTTCCTGCCTACTATTCAACATCGCCCTGGAAGGTGTTATGCGACGAGCCGGGCTCAACAGCCGGGGTACGATCTTCACGAAATCCAGCCAATTTGTCTGTTTTGCGGATGACATGGATATTATTGCTAGAACATTTGGAACGGTGGCAGAACAGTACACCCGCCTGAAACGTGAAGCAGCAAAGGTCGGACTGGTGGTGAATGCGGCTAAGACAAAGTACATGCTGGTAGGTGGGACTGAGCGAGACAGGACAAGCCTTGGCAGCAATGTTACGATAGACGGGGATACTTTCGAGGTGGTAAAAGAATTCGTCTACCTCGGTTCCTTGCTAACGGCTGACAATAACGTGAGCCGTGAAATACGAAGGCGCATCATCTGTGGAAGTCGTGCCTACTATGGGCTCCAGAAGAAACTGCGGTCAAAAAAGATTCACCCCCGCACCAAATGTACCATGTACAAGACGTTGATAAGACCGGTGGTTCTCTACGGACACGAGACTTGGACCATGCTCGAGGAGGTCCTGCAAGTACTCGGAGTTTTCGAGCGACGCGTGCTAAGGACGATCTTCGGCGGTGTGCAGGAGAACGGTATGTGGCGGAGAAGGATGAACCACGAGCTCCATACACTTTACGGCGAACCCAGCATCCAGAAGGTTGTTAAAGCCGGAAGGATACGATGGACAGGGCATGTTGCAAGAATGCCGGACAACAAGCCTGCAAAGTTGATGTTCGTGACAGATCCGGTTGGCACAAGAAGGCGTGGAGCGCAGAGAGCACGATGGGTGGATCAGGTGGAGCATGACTTGGCAAGTATCGGGCGTGACCGAGGATGGAGAACGGCAGTCACGAACCGTGTATTCTGGAGAAATATTGATTCAGTTTTATCTTGAATTTGATGTAATACCTACTAAATAAATGAATGTCCCCGTAACGTGGGTAGATCACCTTAGAATGGTGCGTTGCGGTGTAAGATCTACCAAATCAAATTTTGATCTTGATATTAACCGTATTTTTAAATATTCCAAGATCAAAGTTTGATGCTCTTTTCCTTGTGTTTTGTAGTATTTGTGTTTCAATGTACTGCTAATTAACATTTTATTTCAGCAGGATTCAGGTAAATGTATCGTACAATATAAATAATATTTTAAAAATATGTAACTGTGGCGAGCGTATCACTAATATGTAGCTTATTTGACGTACGATGTTAATATTATTTTATATTTCAGATTATCAACCGCAGAATCTAGTAATTCAACCAAATGCCAACAAGATGACTAGGAAACCTGGATGAATTGGGCAGACAACTGATTCGAAGCAGTCTAACAATGGTGTGCCTGAACGTTAACCAAGCGTATCCTTTGGAGTTTACCCTTCCACTAACAACACCCAAATTCCCGTGACACCTAGGCCTGAGCGATCGTAGAGTTGTCTACATTTTTCATAGGTGTCCAAAACTAACCATCCTTTCTCATTCCTCAGCAGTCGCAAGGACGTGGCCAGGACAGTGCTCGACCATTGGAGGATTGCGTCAGTGTTGTCTAAGAGTCAGAGATTAGTCCCAAATCTTTGTGCTTTGGTTCGGACGGGAAGGAGGCAAATCCTCATAACAGCGGTCTAGGACTGTACCACCTACGAATTTGTGCGACTCGCTTAATGCTAATGCTAATGCTAAAATGCTAATACCTACTAAATAAATGAATGAATCAAAGAAATAGTGCGCTGAAGACACCAAATCGATTTGTTGCAAACGCGCTCTTTTATACAGGTTTTCGCACTTGAAAACTAAGTGTTCCACAAGGTGTTCCAGTCTAGTGATAAAGGTAATGCGCAATATTAGAAAATGTTTTTCTTTTTTTTCATGTAACCTATTTGTTTTGCAATATTCTCTATTTAATTTATTAAAAGGGCATATGAAAAAAAAAACAAATTTTCTTAAAAAAAAATATGATTCGAAAACGGTGCGTTGGGTTGAAATCAGTAACAAATTTTGAAAACGACGTATAATCAGTGCTACACCATTGATTATACGTCGTTTTCAAAATTTGTTACTGAAATGATGTCTTCGAAGACTTTAAGACAAAATACACTGAGAGTAATATTCATCGCGGATCAATGTCAGATGTCATATAATTTCAATTTTCCAATAACCTTGCCCTTCGATTTTTTTTATTATATCTCTGTTTAAAGCTAATAGTCAAATGCTTTAACTATTTTTTTCTCGAACTTTTAATTTTCATCGATTTTGAAAACACTAAAAAAGTAACACTTTTTTTAGATTCTTGATCTCGTTCTTGATATCAAATATAGATTCTACGTAGTAAGTTCAAATAAAAAAACTATACATAATACATACTAAAGTTAACAAATTCAAAAAAATTAAAATATAAATAAGAAAAAAATTAACCATTTAAATGTTATTCGAAACGATCTGAAAATGTATATTTTTGAGAAATAATTGATCCTTTTTTGATAAAAACAGTAAAAAAATCTCGAATAACATTTACCAAAATCCCATACATGTCTATCTTTTTTCTGTATTTTTTGATGATGAACTAAATATTTTCCTGAATGTAAGTTTTTTATTACACGATATAGATAAAAACGATGGTTTCATATTGTATGCTCGAGACGAAGGCAGACGACAATGAATCATTCACGAGCGTCACTTACCTAGCACAACATATTTTAAACGTGAGGAACACCATTCACACTTATCTTTCTTCCTTGTAAATCCTGGCACATGCAGTTAGCCCACACTCTCCGAGAATGAAATCAATTCAACGCTACTTCAACACTTAATCAAATCACAACCTAATCGACACTGCCTTATTAGTTATCAAAGGACTTAACACTTAATCAGTCTCGTCTCTGGGTGTTCACCACAGTGGTTTCCCCAAAAATGCAACTGGCCCATACCCCCAAAACCCACACAAACGCACGCACAGCAAGATGCAAGAGCGCCACCAACCATGAACCAAGCAGCTAGACAACAAATAAAAGTGTAGGGTGCACGAGACAAAGAAACTGGGCCAAAACGCGTCTCGCGTCTGGCAACTGGTGGAGTAAATAAACACTAACCACCATACCGAACTATACACGTGTAGATATAGATAGAGCATGTCACAGGACTCGCCAGTCAGCCAGCCACCCAGCCAGGATAACGTAGGTACACAGTGTTCTATATCTATGTCTAATGCGTCTGGCGCGCGCAGAGGTTCGCAAGCTGGCAGGATACATGATAATATTATATGAATAATTGGAACAGAAAATGGCAATAACGTTCTATAATCAACGTAACTAATAAATTAATTTAAAAAAGCCCTTTGTTTTGTGGCATTCACCACCAGTCGACTTTTGGTGCTTCGCGTTTCATGTGGGTGTACAGCTCTGACCGTTTCAAATGTTCTAGCAATAATATCCATGTTATCCACGAAACAGACAAATTGATCGGATTTCGTGAAGATCGTACCCCAGCTGTTGAGCCCGACTAGTCGCATTACACATTCCAGGACGATGTTGAATAGTAAGCAAGAAAGTTCATCACCTTGCCGCAGTCCCCGCCGAGACTCGAAAGAACTGGTTAGATCATCCGAAATCCTAACGCTGTTTTGGACGCTGAGCCATCGTGGTCCTTCTCAGTCTGGTTGGCTTCCTGGGAAAAAATGTTCTCGTCTATGATTTTTCATAGCTCTGTGTGGTAGATATTTGATGAATATGATGAATATTGAAGTTGATGAATAGATGATGCGTTGGGACCTGGTATTCACGGTATTGTCGCATAATATTATGATGCAGACAGGTGGCCAACTTTTCCGGGCCCATTTTTATGAGCTCTACTGCGATACCGTCCTTACCAGTTGCTTGGTTGCTTTTGAGCTGGTGGATTGCATCCTTAACATCCCTCAACATGGGAGTTGATTCGTTTCCCGTCCTCTGCTACATCAACATAGCCATTTCCTCCAATGCCTTAATCCCCCATGCCTACACTGATAGGCAAAATAAAGTGCCCACCTCATCGTTTATTGAATTTCTCTCATTTACTTGGTTCAAAATAAAGTAAACACACTGTAGTTTTTTTTATTATCTATTTTTTTATATTCTTTTTAAGTTTCACTTATGGAATACCGAAAAAAAGGAGTTTTACTTGAAGAAAAAAAAAATCAATTTGTGTTGAAAAAAAACAGTGACAAAAAAAAGTGCCCACTTCATTTAGGCTACAGAAAACATAAATTAAAGTAAAACAAAAGCTTTTCAATAATTGATGTGTCCTCCTTTGGCCTTCAGGACTTCCTGCAGGCGCTTCGGCATGCTCTCGACCAGGTTTTTTAGGTGCTGTGGATCTAGCTCTTCCCAGGTGCGCTCCAGGCACGGTGTGTCTGGCGGAGAACATTAATTTAAAAAAATCGGTATTGCTAAGACACCCACCAAGCGAAAGCTAAGGGTCCCCCCTTTCATTTGAGACTTAAAGGAGAAAGTTCTATCGGCGGGTCTAGAACATTTTTTTTTTGAAAAAATATGATATTTTTTCATTTTTTTCGAAGAACACATTTATGACAAAACACTGTTTTTCCATTGCAAGCATGATTTTCCGACGATATATTTTTTATATTATGTTTATTATTCTTCACATAAAAGCACAATAGTCCCATGTAAATGGGAAATCCAGCAGATGACAGTTTTGTGTTTATGGACAGTGTGGTGAAAGTACTAGAACAGTGAGTATAAAATCGAGTTATATGCTGTTCCTTTGAATTCCAATCTAGATTCCAATAATGTGTTTGCATCCTATGACAGATGCGTATACGTCTTTAGGGTCTCGTATTTGACTGGCACCAGCAGGTCACCAATCGACCACCTTTACAGCATACCTATACCGTCATTTGGTTCTTCAGATTTGTGCTCTTGAAATTTCGGGGTGTGACTTCGTCATATATTCTTCTCAAACAGCTTCTCAACTTCAATGCGCGTCTGGTACACAAGACACATGTTTTCTTTCGTCTTCTCCTTCTTCTTCTTCTTCTTCTTCTTCTTCTTCTTCTTGGCGAAACGTCCCTACAGGGACAAAGCATGCTTCTTAGCTTGTTCTATGAGCACTGTAGGAGATGTAATAAGAATAAATTAAATTGTTTGATTTGTTTGAAATTTTCTTATTTTATCTCCTACAAGCACTTTCACAGTTTTTACCTAAAAACTTATTTTGCCAATTACTATTTTGCATGTGCATAGCGTGTGACTTGCACGAAAATAGTGCATGCTCATTTAACCCTTTGGAGCCAGAGGGGTCAATATGACCCCGGTGATGATACCTAGCATAACAAACGTATTCGAGACCAGCGAGGTTACGGCAGCAGTGGCGAAAATATCCGGCTCCAAAGGGTTAAGTCGAGGAAATTTCCTTCACGAAAAGGTCCTGGACTGACCGGGAATCAAACCCGTCATGCTCAGCATGGTTGTGTTGGGTACTCACGCCTTTGCAGCTGTGGCTTTATGGGCACTTTTCGTTATCAAAAACAAATCATCGGTGAACAAAATCGGTTTATTGTTCTGGTCACTCGTTGACGCCGCATTCCATCTGGATGGTAGTTCATGAATATTTGAGAGCTTCATCTGATCAGCCTGATCTCTGGGTTTTGCCCGCAAATATTCAGCAACCTCAGCAACTTTATGAGAAGTCTGAATGATGTTCAACAAGTTTCAATGTACCTCAGCTTTAGTGCAAGCAAGCTGCTTGTTTTGATCATCTTCCTGTAGCATCTAGAACACAACTGCAACGAGTAATTTCTTTCTGCGTCATCGGTAGTAGCGCTAGATCTGCCACGTTTGCCCTTTATGAGAAGTTGTAGTTCTTGCAGAACTACATATTTCACAAATAAGGGCCGCAACTCCATGTAGAAGGTTTCAAATAATATGCTCATAGAGAGTAAATCTAATGGGTATATGGTGGCGAATGAGATAAATTAAATGAGCAAGTCCGAACTTTTTTGTGGGGTAGTACTAACTGCTATCTCTGATATCTTTCAGAAAAAAGTATCATAATATCAACAACCTGCAAGTAGAAACGAGAACAAGTTAAGACATTTTCAATCCGTTCTGATTAATATGTATGTGCTTAGACATATGTACTTTAATGTAAAACATGTGTATATGTCAATAAAGCTGTAGAATTGAATGAAAAGTTGCTAACTCGTCTACAATGCCATGATGCTAGCAGAAGATGTTTCCCGACAAACTCGCAAAATGTAAGTTCTTCCTTCGGAAGGGAAATGAAGCTTGGGTCCCGAGATGAACTAGCCAAGGGCTAAAAATCTCGTTAATACAGATTGAAAAAATAGCAAAAGATCAAACTATTGATAACCGACAGATTAGCACATTATTGTTACTACATATACCGTTAGACATGTAGCATTAATTATTCTGTTTTTGTCAGTTGAGTAAGGTTACCTGTTCACAAAGATGATAATTGTGGCGGAAAAACACTTCTTCAAACACAAAACGTACTCTTTGGTTTGGTTCTCCTCATCACTTAGGGGATTCTTTTCGTAGTTGTTTCTTTAAAAGTAAGGAGCTATACCTAACTGCAATAGTCTAAATTAACTAAAAATGTTTAAGTCTTAGGTACCATAAAGGTGCACAAATTGAACAAATACCGGCATGTGATAATTCTATCCGAGCCACGGCATACAAGGATATAAGACAGACCATCACATTGATAAAATTGGTGTGGAGTTCTAGATCGTGTTATTCATGCTTTTGAACGATTTAAATTGCATCATCAAAAAACTTTCAGTTTTCCGAAAGGGATTACCTTCCAAATGTTGTGCCCCGTTATCCAAGCTACTTTGATGTATGTTCTATTTTTGTTGACATTACTCGGCCTACTTTGATCGTAAAACTGTTAAATCATAAGACACTGTCAATAAAAAATAAGAAAATTGCAGCCGCAATAACTAGGGGAAATTGCCTGTTTTCGGCCGTTTTGTTCTCTTCTTCTTTGGGTTTTTTTTTTGAAACATATTGAACTCAGAGTTGGTCACAAATCCTTCCCAACTAAGCTGAATTATATGGCCAAGTGTAAGGCAATTTGGCTGACAAAACCCCCCATGACGAAGAGAACAAACCTGCCGATAATACCCATTGTCACCCTACTTCCACATAAAAGTAAAAGTTTATTTGTATATATGCCCAGATACTGCTGAAATTCTATTCAACTGCCTTAAATATTTTTTTTGCACTTTATGTCTAAGCAATATTTTGTAAGGAAAATTTTTAATTTTTAGTTTGACCCGTTTACTCTTTTAAAAGGACACATTACTAATGGGCGACCTCATACAAGCCCATTTGGCTACACTCAAGGTTGAAAAAAGAAAAAACACAAGGCTCAAAGATATTTGAAAAAAAAAAATTGTTCTAGACCCGCCGATAGAACTTTCTCCTTTTAGTCTCAAATGAAAGAGGGGACCTTCAGCTTTCGTTTGGTGGGTGTTTTAGCGATACCGATTTTTTTAAATTAATTTTGTTCTACCAGACACACCGTGCAGGGCTTCAAAATAGTTATTTTTATTGGTAACACCAGTTTTGTCAACCCTGGCATCGAGAATCGCCCACAAATTCTCGAAGGGATTGAGGTCCGGGCTTTGTGGAGGCCATTCCAGCGGTTTGATCCGACAAGACCGGAAGAAAGACTTGGTATTCTTGGCAGTATGCTTCGGGTCGTTGTCCTGCTGGAATACGAACTTCTCTTCAAGGCCCGTCTGGAGCAGCGAAACCTCCAGATTTTCTCGCAGGATGTTGATGTAGGAATCCGCCGTCATTATCCCGTCGATTTTCACGAGACTACCCACTCCACTCCACGAAAAACATCCCCACACCATTACATTTCCTCCTCCATGCTTCACCGTGCCTTGGATGTGGCGCTCCTGAAGCTCCTCTCCCGATCTGCACCAAACACGAACCCGCCGCTTTCGGTTAAACAGCTCGAATTTTGATTCGTACGTCCAGAGAACCGTTTTCCAGAACTCTAGGGGCTTATCAGCATGCTCCTTAGCAAACTTAAGCCGTTTGGCTTTGTTTGCCTTGCTGATAAATGGGCGCTTCCGGGCAAGTTTGCTATTCAACCCCTGTGCTACGAGACGGCGACGAACAGTTCGACCGGAAACTGATAACTGAAGGGTTTCCTGAATCTCGCGGACAGTTACCTTCGGGTTCTTCTTGACTTCGCGCATGATCTTGGTGTCCGTTCTCGCATCCGTTTTCCGCTCCCTGCCTCTGCCAGGGCGATCCACCACTGATCCAAACGTTTTAAGCTTCAGAACCAACCAACCAAGCCAACCGCTGCCTTGCTGATACTGTACTTCCTAGCGACAGCCCGATGCGATTCACCGTTTTGCACATCACGAACTACCAGTTTTCGGATACACAACGGAATTGCTTTCGAAACCACTACGTTCTCCATTTTTTTCAACTTAATCAAACGCGATCACGTAAACAAATGCACCAGGTCAAGCCGTTTGCTTCAAAACATGTCAAAATATCAAAACATAAGCAATCGAGGGGTCTTCCAATGGAAACTTATCGAAAACATATCGATTTTTGAAGTGGGCACTTTTTTTGTCACTGTTTTTTTTTTTCAACACAAATTGATTTTTTTTTCTTTAAGTAAAACTCCTTTTTTTCAGTATTCCATAAGTAAAACTTAAAAAGAATATAAAAAATAACATAATAAAAAAAACTACAGTGTGTTTACTTTAATTTGAACCAAGTAAATGAGAGAAATTGAAAAAACTAAAAGGTGGGCACTTTATTTTGCCTATCAGTGTACATTCTCTTCGCCATTCAGGTGCTCGTCGAAGTGCTGATTCCACCTGTCGATCACCTTGCGGTACAAAGCTTTTGCGGGATGCGTTGAACTTCTGGTATAATTTCCGTGTTTCTTGTGAACGGCACAACAGTTCTATTTCCTCGCACTTTGCTTCTTCCAGCCGGCGCTTTTTCTCCAGGAAGAGCGGGGCCTGCTGCTCCTGCTTCTGTCTGTATCGCTCTACATTCTGTCGGGTTCCATGCTGCAGCATTTCCGCAGTTCTCCTCAAAAACCGCTTCGCACTTCTTGTCAAACCAATCGTTTCGTCTATTCCGTTCTATATGTACCCGATAGTGCTCTCAGCCAGTGAAACAAAATTCAACCATCGCGCAACAATAACGACAATGTTGCAACCTGAATTTGTTGCGACATTCTACCCAATGCGACATAGGTTTGTCCCAACTTGAACAGAATAGGACAAAGATCGTGCATCACGAGTTGTGATTGTGATTTTCGAGTGGTAACTTCGAGCACTGTAACGCTGCTGAAGATGTATCATCAAAAAAGTTCGATTTTGGGTTGGTAATAATTGATTATTCACGAGTTGAAAAGTACGCAACATATTCAGCTTCCGCTTTGTCTGCAACAAAATTTTTCGAGATCATGTCATTATCTGTTAGCAGTTGGGATAAAGAGTAATCACCGCGTCTTCTTTGTTGCTTGTTTTGTGCCTCTTTTGTCTGGCAATTCTCTTCACTGCTCTCAGCTCCCATTAGAATTCCTTATGGGGCCGTTCATACACCACGTAGACTTTTTGGGGGGAGGGGGGGGGGGTGTCTGAGCAAAGTCTACGCTCCATACAAATTTCAAAATTTGTGTATGGAGAAAAGTCTACGAGGGGGGAGGGGGGGGGGTCTAAGACGGCCAAATTTTGGTCTACGCGGTTTATGAACAGCCCCTATATTAGATTGTGCATTGCTTATTAGGTGATCAAATCAGCCTTTTTGTACAGTAAGTTCGTTTGTAGTACAATCAATGAAATACTAATTACCCATAAATTATTATTGTATAGGATAACGCGATCTGAGAGGTATCTATATCGCTAGGTTTGCGTCCATGAGTATTCGCATAGTTTGATCGTAAGTGAATCATAATTTGTTGGGACCTAAAATTGGAAATAATGAACTAAATCATGTGATAGGTGTTCCTCAGATCATCTGGACGATAAATTGAAATACTTCTGTCAAGATTGTTGGGATAGCTATAATCAAGGAGTCTAGTTTGTAAGTAGTCTTGCATTTGCTACATTTGGGCTATTTACTAATAATAAATTACCTTCCCAGCTTAAGGTGAATAGAGTGCGGGTACCGGTTTTGGCCAGTCTAAGGGAATTAATTTTTATAAAAATAACCAATAATCCAATGAAAACTACCAATGTGTTAAATGAAAGGTTTTGATCTATACTTCATTAGAAAAATGCAGAAATCAAGCTAATACTTGATTTTTGTATTAAAAGTGGCACTGGCCAAAATAGAAGACTTGCCGCAGTTTTGGCCATATTCTCAGCTTTGGTTTCTATTTTGGCCAATCACGTGTATAGACGTTTCAGAAATTATAAATACACTTTGTTTATTAAATTAAATGAACTGTTCTAATGATTTTTACCAACTTCTTTCAGAGTATAGCATATTGTACTCCATATTTTTATATTTCCTTTCAATTGTCTTGATATTTTAAAGAACAGTCGAGTTCTCTAAAAAATAACTTAATTTTTCAAATTTGCATTTGTACAAAGGTGTTTTTTAATTATTTCAACATTATGTAGCACTAAATACCAAAAATTATCGAAATTTTTATCACATTCGCTTTCTTAACAAGTTATCTATGGAATGCCTTGATAAAAGTTTGGGAAAAATCGATAAAGGCATATCCACAACATTTTTTCGGAGATCAAGTTTCTCATTTTTTAAGGTTTTCTTCGGAACATAAGATCTACCACACAGTTTCTTAGCTTTCCTGAAGGCATTTAATCTAAACAAACATATTTTTTCAGCTCATTCGATCCTTCAGGTGGCAAAGCTTGTCATACCATAAAAACGAATGCAGTAAGCAGTAATTAAGACATTCGTTTGCTTAACGTTTGTTGCTACTGGTGTTGTTGAGAAATTTAAAACAAAAAGTTTTGTTTTGAGGAGGCCCGTAATGGTGGTTCTTGATCAAATATTCCAGTAAAAATTACTCTAAGCAATCGAGAAATATCTTTTATTATCGATACAGCATTTTTTATTGTGTTTGGAAATTAAATATTTTATCTGTGAGATTTTTTTCTATTCTACTATGCTACATTTTTTGACTACTTTGTGCAACTTCAAATTTTGATCATCTTGTTTACAGAACCCTATTTTTTAACTTTCACCAGAAACATCAACAAAATTGATATTATTTGCTTCGTTGGCATGTTTACTATTAGAGCTATAAGAAACTATTTTGGATAATGTGCTCAAATTGAAATGGCAGGTTATCGTTAGTGTATTTATAATTTCTGAAACAGTCTATATTTCTTATGGGAGTGGCCAAATTAGAAGCACCCTGGCCAAAATAGATATATGGGAGCTGATTTTTTATGGAAAATGTTTTTTTTTCTTCCAGTTTTTAATCGAAATGTACGGTTTTAACAGCTGCAATCATATTATTATATTAGAAGCTACTAGTAAAAAATAATATGTATACCAATTTAGATCGTTACAGGCTGAATACCGCACTATGGCCAAAGCTCCGGGCTGGCCAAAACTGAAGCTTCTACGCTATATAAGGAAGCCACACCTCAAATTTTCAAGACCACAAATCTGAGGAACTATTGTATTACAAGTTTTATTTATGTGTTAAATGTGCTATTTTAACTTGTAAATATACCTCTAATATTAATGCACATTTATAGGGTTCTGGCAGAATGGAAGCCCGCAATCCTATTTCGATTGCCAACATTCAGGCCATTTCGGGCCGCGATTAAGTACTAGAGATGTAAACCTTTCCCTGGCACAGACTTCAAGTTATAGAACTCTAGTGATGAAACCGGAATCGTGATGCCCCGCTTAGGATTAGAAATTCCTAGACAAAACTCAAGCAATGAAAGCAACTAACGCTGCGAACAAAAAAGCAACATGCCAGAGAAAATACGATTACAGGATCGATTGATGGACCAACAACATTAATGAAACCTCGTCATCCTGTCATCGGAAATCGTTATCCACTAGGGTAACAGGGCAAAATGTATGTTCTGTGTTGTGCATGTCCAAATGTGTTGTCCTAGTTTATTATGCATTTGTAAGGTTCCACTACACATGGATTATTTTAATATGCATTTGTAGTGCTACATTATTTTTTCGTAATAGAACCAAAAGACGGATTGCGCTGAAAAGTTTATCGATTGGTGACCCGCTGGTGGTGACCAATCGATCAACTTTTCAGCGCAAACCAACCCTCGGTTCTACAGATTTGTGCTTTTGAAAATTTGAAGTGTGGCTTCGTTATATATTCACCTTAAAGAACTCGGCACCAAAATCCAAAGGGCGATTCTCTTGAGATCTCCGAAACTTCTACCCAACATGGGTCATTCATTGTGCTATTATATTTTTTATTTATAACAATGACACCCAACGTTGGGTAGTAATTGTTCTATTTTTTATTTGTAACAACTTTGGGCGCCATGTTACAAATAAAAAAGAACTATTGATGACCCCACGTTGGGATGGATAACTGTGTAGTGCATAAATTATCTTAGTTGCATATGGCCAACTGATGTGGCACAGCAACAATATTTCCCATCGTCAAGGTCTCGCAACGTGGGCAAGAACACCCAAGTTCAATAGCACATGTTGCAACCGCCAACGATGCATAGTTCCCAGGCTCAATTTGAACCTTTCTCAAATTACACAATTATCGGCAGTTCTCGACACTTTCTCAACTGTAATAAATTCTTAACAATTCTCAACACATCTGGTTACCAGGCACCTCCGATTCTCTCTCTCATTCTCTTTCGTTTTTAAAAACATTATGTAAAACGATTTGCGAAGAGGTCTCAAAAAGTCCTCGATCAATAAACCGATTCATTCGAATCGTAACACCCATCCAGCACAGTCTTTGCTATAAACAATAATGATGACGCCCATCATTACAACTGACACTGAGGAAGATTACAAGTGGTAGTCGAAATACGTGGTAGCAAAATAGGGCGGAATTACGAAACTGGTTACACTCATTCGAAAAGGGTATTCTGCTAAAAGGGGTCGAAAAGTCGGTACAAAAAAACTTATGAGTGGTTTTAAGGCTCAAGCATTTGTCATCATTTTTTCGGAAAATGAAAAGCAGTTTTCTCGCTGTAAATCAAAACATTGATCATGAAAATATATTCACTGCATTCTATTCCTCATGTGGAGTACAGTGAGTATATTTTCATAGTGAAAACTTTTGTTTTGAACGAAAAAACTGCTTTCAAATGTTTGATGATGACGATGATTTCAATGACGAATTGTTCAACGTTAAACTTTAACACATTCTTGGTAATTGTGTGAGTGTTAGCTGCCTCAAGATTGGGAAACTTTGGGCAGAGAGCTGTGCCGTGAATATGAGTGTGCTAGTAAGAGAATATGTGAATTAATGAGTAAGGGTGTATGAATTAGTGAGTCGATGAGTGGGGCAGTGAGTGAGTTGGTGGGTTAATGAGCACGTGAGATCTTTGCCGTGGGAGTCAGTGTATTAGTGAGATAGTCAGTAAGTGACTTATTCAATGAGCTAATGCGCGAGTTTGTAAATAAGCAAGTTAATGAGTGAGTGAATGAATGAGTGAATTTATTTATGATAACTTCCTCATGAATGAATGAGTAAGTGAGCAAGTCGGTAAAAGATTGAGTTAATAACTTCAGGAGTGGGTAAGTTGGTAAATGAGTGGTTTGAAGACGTAGTGAGTGAGTGAGTGGAAGAAAATGTGTGAGCTAATAAATTAGTAAGTAATTTAGTTCATGGATGAGTTTGTGAGATAGTGAGTTTAATAGTTAGTGAGTAGGAAAGTTGATAAGTGGGTTGTTGAATTAAGAGGTAAGTGAGTGATTTAGTAAGCTAGTAATTAGCAGTGAATTACAAGTATATAACTGAGTGAGCTAGTCAGTTAGTGAATTAGTGAATCAGTGAGCTTGTTAGTGAGTGAATGCATGAGTGAAAGAGTGAATTAATAAGCAAGTGAGTAAGTAAGTGAGTCTGTTAAAGCTGCTTATACCAACAGGGTTTTTGTAACGTAAAGTACCGACAGGCAAAAAAGCGCGGAACTATTTTTTTGCACATCCATATCTCAGTAATTGGAGAACAAAATTTCAATCTTTTTGCGTTATCAAAATCCAACACTATCCTAGAAAGGTGTAGTGAAGGGCGATTGGAATATTATGCAGCTTCCGGTGAGAACCAGGCGAATACATTAGTTCCACATTTTTTACTTCTTCCGGTTCCGTTTTGTTCCCAGACTAATTATGAGTACCATGCCTTTTGTAGCGAGTTCTCTCGGAACCTCGACAAGATAGCAACATTCTGTCTTCGGCAAAGTTGTTCAGAACAACAACCACTTCCTGGTGATGAAATTCATAGTTTCGGATTTCACCACGTGGTGGTGAAATTCGGAACTATGCTCTTCATGACCTAGAAGTACTCATAGTCGTAAACAACTTTGCCGTTGATCGTACCTTCCTATCTGGCTTCAATCTCGTGATATATCTTTCCGAAGCCATACCGGAAGTAGCGATGTATATACTAGTGCCACGTGGTGATAAAATTCGGAGCTATGCTCTATATGAACTTGAAACACTCGTAGTCTTGAACGACTTTGCCGAAGATCGTACCTACCTATCAAGCATCAATCTTATGAAATATCTCATCAAAGTCGTACCGGAAGTTACTATGTACACAAGCGCTACGTGGTGCTGAAATTCGGAACAACTATGTATGCGCGTTTTTTTTTGCCTGTCGGCACTTAGCGTGTTAATGAGTGAGCCCATTAGTGAGTAAATAAGTGTTAGTGAGTAAATAAATCAGTTTGTGAGTAAGTGAGAAATATGGTGAGCTAGTGAGTAATGTGGTGAGCTGACAAGTAAATGAGTGAATGAGCGAGTGAGGAGTTAGTGGATTAATGAGTGAGTTGTTATTGAGTGAATGTGTGTGAAAAAAATAAGCGAGTTAGTGAGTGATGTAGTTAGTAATTGCTTAATGTGTGCGTTAGCCAGTAAGTGAGTATGTTCGTGAATGATATAATGAGATAATAAGTAATGTAGTGAGTTAATAATATAATGAGTATGTGAGTTGCTAAGTGCGTGTGTTAGTAAGTGAGCGACCCTTTAAGTGAGTGATGTAATGAGTTAGGTGGGTGATGGAGTGAGTTGAAATATTGATTAGTGACTGATGTCGTTTTCGTTTTTGCGGTGTAGCTACACCGGTGCAGCACTTTTGCACCGAAAATGTTCGTTTTTGATGTTCGTGCTGCACCGGTGTAGCACTTTTTCTGCACCGCTCATGATAGTGCAGCACTCAGAAAATCGGGAGTGTAGCAGGTGTACACCGGGTCCACCAATCAGCGTTTGCAAAGTTGTCAATATTTTTGTTTTTATACACGCACACCAATGCAACTACACCAAAAACGTTCGTTTTTTCAGCGAAAAGTGTAGCACGAAACGGTGTAGCATCGCCACAAAAACGAAAACGACATGAGTTGATAAAAGAATGAGCATATAGGCACATGAGTGAGTGAGCTAGTGAATTAGTGAAGAGTGACTGAGTGGGCCTGTTAGTAAATAAATAAATGAGTGAATGGGTGAGTTGGTGAGTTACTAATTGAATGAGTGATTTGATAAGTGAGTGGACCGGTGAGCTAGTTAGTTAGTGGATGAGCCCATTATTTAATGAGTCAGTGAGTGAATTAGTAAGTAAGCGTATGTGCGTGAATGATAGTCTCCTCTCCCTCTAGTTATGATATATGATACAGTAGGTATGTTGAAAAGAAGAACAGTTACTAACAGCTATAACAATAAGAAGCGACAGGTTGAAGAGAAAAATAAATATTGGCACAAGATACATCCGAATGTGATCCCAAAATTGGGAATCTCTGAACAATGTATCAAAACATTATGTGTCTCACCCGATACATAGATATATGTACTGCAAAAAGTTCCGAATGCATGGCGCATGGAAATGGTCTATGTACTACATATCCCAATGAGAGTCTCATTGGTACCCTTCGCCGTTGAAGAAATGGCGACGACGTTGTTACAACACTCAAACCCAAACCCTGTCACTCACCTTGCACGGTTCTTCATGATCCGACGGCGCCGATCGTCAGTCTCTGTGTAGTCCTCGGTGTTGCTGCTGCTATGGGAACTGTCGTAGTTATTGTTGCTGTTGCCTGGGCCACCGCCACCACCGCTGGGGCCGCCGCCTGCTGTGTTGCTCCCCCCGGGGGACGTTCCGGAAGAGGACGATGTGGTCGAATTTTGCTTGCGCTGCTGTTGCAGTTCCATCACCAATCGTTTGATCCAACTGCCGATCTGAACAATGTAGCCCGTCCACAGTGCCCCGAGCCTATCCACTGCAGCTGCCAGGAGCGAGGAGCGACGAGAAGGGGGCCGTCGACCCGGAGGAGTAGAGTGCGATGTTCTTTTCTTCCTTTTCAGTGTGCAATCTGCGAGGATACGTGAGAATCAGAATAATGCTCTCCTTAAGCGTCCAGAGACTCACCTCAGTCGAAATACCTGAACTATTATGTTGATCAAAACCTAAAGCACTATTTACGCCAATTTGCGTTGCAAAATGTTCCCAAAATACCAGAGAAAAATTGCAAAATTTTCAGCAAAAGTTTTTTGTTTGCATTTTTCTCGCACTGGCCACTGTCGTTTCGATTCTTTTGTGTCTTTTGGATTTCGATTGTGGCCCAAAAACAAACGTCACTTTTGGGCGTTTTGTTCCAGATTCGTTTTTTGTTTGCGGGAGGACGTAAAACTGTTATACGCTAGACGGGTGGCAATGCGCAAGCTGCAGCATGACTCACTCATTGCATTTAAATATTGACGTCGCAGCACCAAATCGAAGTAAATCAGGGGGATGACGAAGGGCCAGAATCATCTACCCAGCATTCAATGCAACATGGTGTCCAATGTTTTTGTTTTGATTGCTTAATTCATGGAAAAAATGCGCTGGAAACATCGACACTGCTTCGCTGCTGCTCCACGCTTTCTTGTACCAACTGGATGATTCACAAACCGACATTCTTGCAACATGTCCTGCCCATCGTATTCGTCCAGCTTTGACCACTTTCAGAATGTTGGGTTCGTAGAGTGCAGCGAGCTCGTGGTTCATCCTTCGCCGCCACACAACGTTCTCGACAGTATATTATCGCTTCCTATTGAAAAGAAACGACACTTGTGTTTATAACATACCTGGACTCATTCTGCGAATGACGTGACGTGACACGGAGTCATTTATACAATAATTGTTCCTCAAATGCCTACCCAAGATTTCTGGGGGAATTATTTCGGCCATTCTTCTAAACATTTTTAAGGAATTTCTACAGAAGCTTACTGTCATTGGTAACGTACATTTAATTACTTTTTACAACAATTTGTTGGCCAAGAGTGACGGAAGGTTAAAAATTATTCTCTGTATTCCTTCTTCGGAGATTTCTGCAAGGATACATCCCGGAGTTCCATCAATGAGCGTAAGATTTATTGACCGTTTCTTTAAAATAAAAATCTTCCTTGAATAATAATTTGTTTTCAAAATTAATTAATTAATTAATTATTAATTAATTAATGCAAATATGTCATTCAGTATTTCTCTAAGCACTCGTTGTCTTCGAGGATGTTTTCAAAAGTACTTCACAGTGCTTCAAAAGATTCTCGAAAAGGCTTCATTGAGTATTTCTCCAAACTTTTTTTCAGAAAGTCCACCAGGGATTCTATCAATAATATCTCTGAGGATTCATCTAGATTCTCATAATATAATCAGAATCTTTAAAAAAAGTTTTGGTATATTTTTTTTCTGAAATTGCTTAAAAATTTTATGGATGATCTTTTAGATTCTAAAAGATCATCCATAGAATTTTTAAGAAATTCCTGAATAAATACTACCAAAATTTGCTTAATCATTATTCCAAGAAATTACATCGGAATTTCGCTAGAGGAAGAGAAGTCCTTCTAGAATTTCTTCAAACATTCTTCCATGGTTTCTTGCAGAAGATCCTCCACATATTTTTTGATGATTTTTCCACAGAAGTTAAGTATTTCTCCATAGATTCTTTAAGGATTTCTCAATTATTTCCTCACGTAACTCTTACAGAGGTTTCTCCAAGAATTTATCTTGGCATTTCCTTAAGCATTCGTCACTCGTCTTGGCGTTTTTTTGAAGATTCCTTAAGAATTTTTTCCAAGCATTTCTTCAAAATTTCCTCCAAAGATTCTTCAAAGATTCTAGAACTCCTCCAGGAAATTTCCAAATATGTAACCCATTTTATAATATGTAATTAACAAAAAATCACCAAATGTTCCTACAAAGCTCCTCTAAGAAAATTCTCAGAGAAATTTCTTCAGGAGTTCTTTAGAAAAAATCCTTCTGAAATTCCTCCAACGACTTCTTTAATATCCATCAACTCTAGGAGTTTTCTCAAGTATTCATAATTCTTCTGAGAAACCTTTTGAAAAATCATTCTAAGTTTCCATCAAGCATCTCACCTAAGAAAATTTCACCAGGATTTATTATTGATTCGCCTAGAAATTCCTCCAAAAAATCGTTTAAAAACAATTTCTGATAATTCCTGGTAGGGTCAACAACATGCCCTAAGTATTCTCACAATTCCAAATTCATCCTATTTGAAAACAAAGCAATTACGACACTTCTCACTTCTAATAAAAATACCAAAACGCTTCATTCCTTTGTTTTGAGTAGGATGAAAGTTGGAGCGTATATGCTTGAATGATAAAGAAAAAGACACCCCATCTTATCAAATCAAATCTTCAAAAAAATCTCTTGAAAATTATCAAAAAAGAGGCTTTCAGAATTTTTTCAAGGATCTTGTAAGAAACTCCTGCAACGGTTCCATCAATCGGATAAACCTTTCCTTGTTTAGTTTATTTAAAAATTTCTTCAAGGATTCTACAATGGATTACTTTTAGGATTCCTCCCAAACTTTCTTCAGGAATTTTTCCAGATTTTTCCAGTAGTTCATCCAATAAATTCTCTTACGATTTCTCCAAAGATTCATTCGGAGTTCATTCAAGAATTCTCTTAAAGTATCCTAAATTGATTTCATTCGTTTATTTCAAACTGATTTTCCCAGGAAATTTTCGAATAATTTTGTTCGAGAAATTTTTCGGGTATTCTTTCCCGCAAGGATTCTTTCATGTATTCATATAATTACTCCTGTATGATTTTTTTTGAAGATTTTTACGCAAATCCCTCCATGAAATTCTATAGAAATTCTTCCAATAAGCCATTCAAGGATTCAAGAAATCACCCTTTAGATTTTTTTTTAATTTTTTTTTGGAAATTTCTTAGGTAATCCTTTTGAAATTTTCTTCGGTCGTTCCATTGTAAATTCTTGGATTTTTTTTTTTCAATTCTAGAGAGTGAATCTCATAGAACTCTAAAAGTAAATAAGAGATGGAATTCCGTAAGGAATTTTCAAAAGAAATTTGCAGAAGAATTACCAAAGAAATTTTATGAAGAAAGTTTTCAAAAAAATGCCACTTAAATTTACCATCGGATTGACTAAGGAATTTTCAAAGTACATGCCGAATGAATTTCTAAAGGAACTATTCAAAGAATTAGAAAATTGATTAACTGGTATATTAGCAAAGCGACTGTCGGTGGAACTATCAATGAAATTGCTAAAATCCCGTTGGAATTGCCTAATAAATTTCCAAACCAATTACCATAAGAATTTCGAAAAGTATATATTTTCAAAAATAATAACCTTAATCAATTTCGAATATTATTGCCGAGAAATTTCTAAAAGAGTACCGAATCAAATTCCAAAGGAATTGCCGAAATAGTTTTCAAACAAAATTGTCCAAGAAAAAAGGATTTCCAAAAAATTAACCGAAATAACTCTGCAAAAGATAATTTGAAAGATTATCCGAATGAATTTTCAAAGCAAATGCCAATGAATTAACCAATCAACTCCCGAAGGAACTGGCAAATAAGTTGCCAGAAGAGTGTTAAATTTTTTTCCAAAGAAATTACCAGAAGATTTTTAAATGAATTGTAAAAAAAAGAACACTAGCGAAAAGTTGCAGACGAATTTTTTTGAAGAAATTTCCATAGAAATATAAATACCTCCAAGTATTCCTCCAGGGTTTCCTTCAAGAAATCCTCCAGGAATTCCTTCAAATATCTCTCAGAGATTCCTGCTAAAATTCCTCCAGGGATTCCTCCAGAGATTTCTCCAGGGATTCCTCCACAAATTCTTCCAGGCGTTCCTCCAGAGATTCCTCCAGGAATTTCTCCAAGGATTTCTTCACGAATTCCTTCAGAGATTCATCCAAAAATTCCTTCAGGAATTTCTCCAGAGTACCTCCCAGAAATCCTCGAAAATTCCTCCAAAAAATCCTGCAGGGATTCCTCCAAAGATACCCCCAGGAACTTTCACAGATATTCTTCCAGGGATTCTTCCAGAATTCCTCCAAGGATTCCTCCAGGAATTCTTCCAGGGATTCCTCCAGAGATTTCTCCTGGTATTCCTCCAGAGATTCCTGCAGCAATTTCTCCAAGGATTCCTTCGGGAATTTCTCCAATAATTCATTCAGAGATTTCTGCAGAGATTCCTCCAAAAATTTCTCCAGGGATTCCTCCAGGAACTATTTCAAGGATTCCTTCAGGAATTTCTCCAGAGTAACTCCCAGAAATACTCCAAGGAAACTTTCAAGAATTTCTTCAAAAATTTCTCCAGGGATTCCTCCAAGAATATCTCCAGAAGTTACACAAGGGATTCCTCCAAGAAATACTCCAGGGATTCCTTCAGGTATTTCACCAGAGATTCCTTCAAAAATTTTTCCAGGGATTCCTCCAGGGATACCTCCGGGAATTCCTCCAGGAAATCCTCCAAAGATACCCCCAGGAATTCCCACAGATATTGTTCCTCCCGGAATTTCTCCAGGGATTCCTCCAGGAATTATTCAAGACGTTTTTACAGAGATTCTATTTGCTAAACGTATTTCGACTGTATGGTTGATACTCGAAGAGATGGCTTTCCAGTCTTGACAAAAATAAAAATACTGCTATTTTATCTTGTCCGACATTTCGGTCCGTTTGGGACCTTCTTCTGGGACTCGATTTTTACAGACATTGGACGAAAAATCTGTAAAAATCGAGTCCCAGAAGAAGGTCCCAAACGGACCGAAACGTCGGACAAGATAAAATAGCAGTATTTTTATTTTTGTCAAGACTGGAAAGCCATCTCTTCGAGTTTTTACAGAGATTCCTCCAGAGATTCATGCAGAAATTTCTCCAAGGGTTTCTTCAGAAATACCTTCACAAATTCCTCCAAGAATTCCTCCAGGGATTCCTTCAGAGATTCCTGAAGAGATTTCTCCAAAAATTTCTCCAGGGATTCCTCCAGGAATTTTCCCAAGGGTTCCTTCAGGAATTTTTTCAGGAATTACTCCAAGAATTCTTCCAGGAATTTCGCCAGAGTACTTCCCAGAAATCCTCTAGGGATTCTTTCAAGAATTCCTCCAAAAAGTCCTCCATTGATACCTCCAGATATTCCTCCAAGAAATCTTCCAGAGGTTCCTTGAGAATTTCCTCCAGGGATTCCTGCAGGATTTCCTCCAGAAATTCCTGCAGGAATTCTTCAATGATGTCTCCTGAAATTTGTTCAAAATTGTCTTTAGAGATTTGTCCAGAAATTACTCCAAGGAATATTTCAGGAATTCATAAAAGAATTCCTCCTGTGATTCCTGCAGGAATTATTACAGGAATTCTCCAGAACTTCCTCCTGGAGTTTTTTCAGAAATTCCTCCAGAGAACATTCCAAGAATTCCTACAGGGATCTACTCAGGAATTCATCTAAGGATTCTTTCAAGGATTCCCCCAGGACTTCCCCAGGAATTCGTCCAGTTATTCCTCCAAGGATTCCTCCAGGAATTTGTCCAGGGATTCCTCCAGGAATTTCTCTACGGATTCCTTCAGGAATTTTTTCAGGGATTCCTCCAGAGATTCCTCCAAGGATTCCTCCAGGAATTCTTCCAGGGATTCCTCCAAGGATTCCTCCAGGAGTTCCTCCCCCAGGTATTTTTACAGACATCTACAATTCCACCAAGGATTCCTCCAGGAATTCTTCCAGGGATTCCTCCAGCGATTTCTTCAGGTATTCCTCCAGGAATTCCTCCAGAGATTCCTCCAGCAATTTCTCCAAGGATTCCTTCAGGAATTTCTTCACGAATTACTCCAAGAATTCTTTCAGAGATTTCTGCATATTCCCTCCAAAAAATCCTCCAGGAATTATTCCATGGATTCCTTTAGGAACTCCTCCGAGAATTCTACCAGGAATTTTTCCAGAGTACTTCCCAGAAATACTCCGAGGAAACTTTCAAGAATTTCTTCAACAAATTCTCCAGGGATTCCTCCAGGAATTCCTCCAAGAATATCTCCAGGATTTCCACAAGGGATTCCTCCAAGAAATGCTCCAGGGATTGCTTCAGGAATATCTCCAGAGATTCCTCCAATAATTTTCCAGGGATTCTTCCAGAGATACCTCCAGGAATTCTTGCAGGGATACCTCCGGGAATTCCTCCAGGGATTCCTCCCGAAATTTCTACAGGGATTCTTCCAGGGATTCCTTCAGTGATTTTTCCAAAAAATCCTCCAGGGATTCCTCCAGGAATTTTCCCAAGGATTCCTTCAGGATTTTTTTCAGGAACTGCTCCAAGAATTCTTCCAGGAATTTCGCCAAAGTACCTCCCAGAAATCCTCTAAGGATTCTTTCAAGAATTCCTCCAAAACGTCCTCCAGGGATACCTCCAGAGATTCCTCCAAGAAATCCTCTAGAGCATAGGTTCCCAAACTTTTCGGGTACGCGACCCCCCTTTGCCAGCAGACGTACTTTTCGCGACCCACCATAGAAATTCCCTCATTTGTTGTCTGTTACAGTAAAATATTCAACTGTCCCTCGCGACCCCCCTGGGGGGTCGCGACCCACAGTTTGGGAAACTATGCTCTAGAGGTTCCTTTAGCATTTCCTCCAGGGATTCCTGCAGGATTTCCTCCAGAGATTCCGGTAGTAATTCCTCAAATGATGTCTCCAGAAATTCGTTCAAAAGTGTCTATAGTAATTTGTCCAAAAATTACTCAAGGTATTATTTCAGGAATTCATAAAAGGATTCCACCTGTGATTCCTGCAGGAATTCTTCCAGGAAATCTCTAGGACTTCCTCCTGAAATTTCTCCAGAAATACCTCCAGAGATTACTCCAGGAATTCCTCCAGGGATCTACTCAGGAATTCATCTAAGGATTGTTTCAAGGATTCCTCCAGGGATTTCCCCCAGGAATTCGTCCAGTTATTCCTCCAGGGTTTACTCAAGGAATGCCTCCAACGGTAGCTCCAGGAATTCTCACAGACATTCTTCCAGAGATTCCTCCAGGAATTTATCCAAAGATTCCTCCAGGAATTTCTCCACGGATATCCCCAAGAATTTTTCCAGGGATTCCTCCAGGGATTACACCAGGAATTCCTCCAAGGATTTCTCGAGGAATTCCTCCAAAGATACCCCAGGAATTCTCACAGACATTCTTCCAGGAATTCCTCCAGGACTTCCTCCGCGGGTTGCTCCTCTAGGATTTTATCCGGGGATTTACTCTGAAATTCATCTAAGGATTCCTTCAAGGACCTCCAGAGATTTCTCCAAGGATTTTACCAGGAATTTCTCCATGGATTTCTTCAGAGATATTTACAGTAATTCTTCCAGGGGTTCTTCCAGGAATTCTTCCAGAAATACTTCCAGGAATTTTCACAGACATTCTTTCAGGGATTCCTCCAGGAATTCATCTAAGGATTCAGGATTCCAGGAATTCGTCCAAGAATTCTTCCAGGGATACCTCTAGGAATTCTTGCAGGAGTTCCTATCGGAATTGCTCCGAAGATACCTCCAGGAATTCTCACAGACAATCCTTCAGGGATTTCACCAGGAATTCTTCCGGGGATGCCTCCATAATTTCCTCGAGGGATTCATCCAGGAATTCTTCCAGAGATTACTCTAGAAATTCTTTCAGACGTTCCTCCAAGGACTTCTCCAAAAATTCCTTCGGGGTTCTTCCAGGGATTCCTTCAGGAATTTCTCAAAGGAGTTGTAGAGGAATTCCTTCACGAATTCCTCCAAAATTTCCTCCAGATATTTCTTCAATAAATTCTTTTAGGAATTCCTCCATAGATTCCTTCAAAAATTCCTCAACGTATTCCTCCAGTAATTCCTCCAAAACCTCCTTCAGGAATTTATAAAGGAATTTCTTCATAAACTCCTCCAAAAGTTCCTGTAGAAATACGAAAAGGAACTTCTCCAGGGAGTTAAGTTAAGTTTCGTTAAGTAATTTCTTCGAGAATCCTCCATAACCCCCTCCGAAAATTCCTTCAGAGGTTTTCTGGAGGAATTCTGGCAGAAATTTTAAGAGGATTTTTAGGAGGAATACCTTAAGGAATTACTGCAGAAATTCCTGGAGGAGTTTCTGAAGGAACTTTATTTTTTTTATTTTTGTGTATTTTAACTCATGCTAATTTGACACTAAGCTCTGAAGGATGGAGGGGTTAATGGAGGGTCCCAAAGGAATTACTGGATGTTTTTTTTTTTTAGAAAATTTTCTGGAGGAATCCCTAAAGGAGTTCCTGGTTGTTTTTCTGCAAGAATTTCTGAAGGATCTTTTGGAGCAGTTTATGGCGGAATTCCCTGATAAATTCCTGAAGGAGGTTTTGGAGGAATTACTGGAGGTATTCCTGGGGGGAATTCCTCGAGGAACTCCTGGGGAAATTCCTGAAGGAATTCCTGGAAGGGTTACAGGTATTCCTCGGTAAATTTCTCCAGAATTACCTCCTGGGATTCATCCAGAAAGTTTTCTAGAAATTTTTGCCAGAATTCCTCCAAGATTTCCACCTACACACGGATTCCTCCAGAATATCTTGAAGGAGCTTCTCCCGGAACTCTTCCAGGAATTCCCCGAAAAATTCCTCCAGGGTTTCCTCCAGGAATTTATAAAGGAATTCCTCCAGGGATTCATCCATGAATTTCTTCAGAAATTCCACCACAAATTTCTACAGGAATTCCTTCAGAAACTCCTCGAGGAGTTTCCTCCAAGAAAGCTCAAATATTTACCCAGAATTTCCTTAATAAATTGCTCAAGGAATTCATCCGGGAAATCCTACAAGGATTTCTCCAGGGATTCTTCCGGGTATTTCTCCAGAAAACCCTGTCGGAATTTCTGCCAGTATTCCTCCCAGATTTCCTCTAGGGATTCCTCCAGGAATTTCTTCTCGGATTTCTCCAGAAAACCCTAAAGACTTTTCTCCAGAAACTCATTCAAGAATTCCTTCAGGAATTCCTCGAGAAATTCCTACATGGATTCCTCCAGGATATTTCCAGGAATTTCTTGAGAAATTCCTTCTAGGATTCACCCATGAATGTCTCCAGAAATTGTCCAAAACATTCTCCAGATTTTCCTTCCGGAATTCCTTCAAAATTCTACGAGAAGTTCAATAAGTTCCTCCAAATGTTGTTCCAGAAATTCCTTCAAGGATTCCACCGGAAAATCCTCTAGGAATTTCTGCCTGAATGCCTCCAAAATATACTCTAGTGATTCCTCCAAAAATCCTAGAGGAATTTCTCCCGGAACTCTTCCAGGAATTCCTCGATGAATTCCAACAGGCACTCTTTGATGAATTCCTCTAGGAATATCTCCAAGAATTTCTTGTGGAACTCCTCCGTTGATTCATCTATGATTTTTTTTCCAGAAATTCTTAAAAAAATCCTACAGAAATATCCTCCAGGAATTCCTTCAGTAATCCCCCAAGGAGTTCCTCAAGGAAACCTCAAATATTGCTCCAGAAATTCCTCAAAGAATGCTCCAGAAATTTCTCCAGTAATTCCTCCAGAAATTGTTCAAGGACGTCCTCCAAAAATTCCTCCTAAAATCCTCTAGAAATACTTCCAGGAATTCCTCCAGATAATTCTCCAGAAAGTCCTATTGGAATTTCAGCCGAAACTCCTTTACGGATTACTCCAGAACATCCTAAAAAAATCTCCCGGAAGTCTTCCACGAAATTCTCTTGGAATTTCTCGAGAAATTCCTGTAGGCATTCCTCCAGGAATTTCTCCATGATTTTTTTCAGGAATTCCTCCATGGATGCATCCATGAACATCTTCAGAAATTCCTCATCAATTCCTCTAGAAATACAACCATCTGAAATTCTTTAAAAATCGAAAAATTGCCATTTCTATCGGATATTCCAAGGTCCCCAGAACCTGTGCCAAGGTCACCGGGTGACCAGAGTCGATCAAAACCTTTTTTCTTTGTTTTACTGAATTACGCGCGGCATTCTGAGAAATTTGACTTGTCGCACGAAATTTCAAAAATTTTGTATGGACAAAAGTCTACGAGGGGCGGAGGGGGGGGGGGGGTCTGAAATGGCCAAATTTTGGTCTACGTGGCTTATGCACACTAACTTATCTTTACCGAACTCAGTAATATTTTTGACGAAATTAGAACAGCTGAACGTTCGGCGATCGTTTCGGTAATTAAAACGAATGCTGAACACTCGGTAGTAAAGAAAGATTTTCGAACTGTCAAAAAGTACCGAATAGTTTGTGAACTTGTGACGACCGTTCAGTACTTTTTTGAGGTTCATTCAGCAACAATATGAAAGTGACGTAGCTTGATATCCAAGCAATTTTTATCAGAATTTCTCATTAAAAACATGTTTTAAACACTTTTGTTCCATTATTTCCTTTATTTTTCTACATTTGAAACAAAATTTTGAAACGTTCTGGTTGTTTTCCTGTCTTTCGAGAACATTTAGTTCGCAGTTGATTCATCCTGCCTGGCATCCTGCTGATGCCGACGCTACGTTTATCGTTGAAAAATCTGTAGAAAAGTAGTTGAACGATATGTAATTTCCAGCTAAAACTATGAAAACAAAACGGACTCACCTTTTTACTTCCTTTTTGATAGTCAAAAATGCAGAGAATCCTAATCGGCAGTGTTGTCGACGTTGCTGCGCACAAAAACACACTATGATAACAAATGGCGGAACCATTGTTAGCCATTCAACTAGCGACAGATGTTCTACAATCTGTTCAGTAAAACCTAGCGGAATGTTCGGCAGAAAATTGATGAACGTTCAGCATGAGAAAGTATGTATGCCGACTGTTCAGCAATATGTCACCGAAATTTTTGACAGTTCGTCTTTACCGAACACTTCGGTACGAAAAATATCTGAATACAGTAAATTATTTTAAAAAATACAAAAGTTCAGCAAAAATCTTGCTGTTGTCGTCAAAAGCAAAGTTTTATAACCGAGGGCACAGCAATTTAATATCATTGACGAAGTTATCCGCAATAAAAAGTACCGAACATCGAGCACGGGATTAAGTGTGTGAACAGCCATTATTTGGAATCGAAAAATGATCATTTCTACCGGAGATTCCAAGGTCCCCAGAACCTGCTCCGTGGCCACCGGGTTAACTCGAGCAGGTCCGCAATTACATGTTTAGAATAATCTGTCACTAACAAGGTCAATAACATGCTGTTTTCCAGTCGAAATTAAGATGTGAATATTATGTATCATGCCACACTTAAATCTGCCCCTCAGAAAAGTGGGAGTGTCATAGGGGAATTCCCTCCAAATCATTGTTAAGATACACTCTTCCCCTTGAAGATACTTCAAACCGAATGCAATTTGGTGCCCTAGTTTCGGAGAACGAGCCATTTGAAGTCAGAAAGAATCGTCCGGGTGGTTAAAGGTGGTTAACCCTCTAATGCCCAAATTTTTTTTATTATGATCTAAATAGCATTTTTCGTCATCTAAAATCGATTTGAACATGTTTTCGAAGATGATTGTTTTTAATTCTCAATTTCGTGAATTTCAGTTTTTGATTTTTCTAATTTTTATTTTTGAACATCCCCACATTTTTATATTTTTCCTGGAAGCCGGAGGTACGGATTTTTTGAGACTAAAACATTTTGAGATTTTATGATTATTGTTGAAATATTTTTATTTTAAATTTTTTTCATGTGAAATTTTATTGTCCGTGTAATTATAAGGAAAATAATTTTAGAGTGTATTCAATTCCCTTAAACTATTAAACTAGGATAGAATGATTTGGGAAAATTTTAAATATAATAATTGCAGCGATTCAGTACAAAATAAACAATGACTTCTGAAAGGTGACTAAAACATCAATTTTTCCATGATTTTTAAAAAATGTAAATACGCTTTAAAATACAACAAAAACCATTTTTAGATATACAATGCAGTCCTAAATATCAGCCAAAAATATAAAAATTTTGATTTTTCACGAAACAAAAATTACAAAAATGCTCTAAGTATACCCCGTCTAAAGGCGGGGTTGGGTATTAGAGGGTTAATTGATTTAAAGATTCATAAGAGAATTGTTTCAGAGATTCCTTCGTTCAGCTTTCATTCTTTAACAAGTTGCTCTACAAAATCCTAAGCGAATTACTTTTTAAATAATTTCAAAATTGTGTCCTTCTAGAATTTTCGTATATTTTTTTTCGTTTTTCCTCTATTGAAAATTATTACAGAGATTTTTTTTTTGAGAATACCTTTACAAGTTCCTGCAAGATTTTTCCCACAAATTCCTAGTTTATTCCTCCAGTAATATCTAACAGAGTTCTTTCAGGGATTGCTACAGAACTTTCTCTCGAGATTACTTTTGAAATTTCTGCAGATACCTATTCCTTAGCAACTCGCTCGAGAAAATCCTACGAGACTGAATACATTTTGTTTTTTTTTCAAAAATTTGTTCACAGATCCATTTATGAATTTTTATAAAAATTACCTCGTTTTTCCTCCAGAGCTTTCAAAATTTTCTGCGGAAAGAATTTTTGAAAATTAATCCATAATTTTCTTCGGAAATTTTCCTTTATTCCTTCAGAGATTATTTTGAGGATTCCTTATAATATTCCATAAAAAGTTTATTCAAATGTTCTTTCGGGATTTTCAGCAGAGACTTTTGGACTAATCTTTCTTAATCTTAATCTTTCTTCCAACCAAAATTTTTCAACGCATTTCTTCGCAATTCATTTGGTTTACAATGGATTTGTCAGAAACACAAACTTTAGTAATGGTATAAATAATGCAATAATGCTTGCATTATTGTTTGCTATGAAGTTTTAAACATGATAATGCTATGAAGTTTTAAAAAAGCCTTATAGAACTATATGGATTTGTCAAAAACCCTTAATGCTTCAATGCATTCATAATGTAGGTTAAATGCTTCATTACTTGACACATGTTAAATAAAGGTTATCTTGCATTTGCTATACTAAATTACGGTTGAATTAGTGTAATGATATAATGTTTGTGGTTACTTGGGTATGAAGTGAAGTTATTGTTTTATATACAGCTTGACGGTTACTTGGGTATTTATATTGGATTGTTGTTTTTGAAAGATAAACGTGTTCACAAAAAAATCGTTTCAACGGTTGTCATACAATCAACAAAAAAGTTTTTTTTTTAAATTGAAAAATATTTAATATAATGATGATTTTAAAATAATGCTAAAATTGTACTTCTATTATTATTTTTTAATTTTTTAATTGTTTTAATTGATTTTTTAATAACAATCTATAATCCTAGTAATAATCCTACTAAAATGCCGAAAGCTGTGTTTTTCTCTTGTAGCATCCAAGAAGAAGGTTGATGATCGGCATGAAGGCGGAAAACGAGATTAAGGATGGATGGTACTTTTGTTTCATTCCACAGCCGTTGACGTTTTGGATCTGCAATAGGAAATATATTTTTAGAAATGTGAACTTTATGTTTTTCATGATAATTTTACCTGAAACAAAAGTTATTTATAATTTTGCAGAAGAACACAACAGGTCCAAATCGGTCGTTCGTTGATTTACTGATTTCCAGATTTCCTACGAAGATACAAAACAGAAATATCCACACGTATCGTTCAACCGAAGATTATATATATTGTATTGTAAAATACTCACGTTGCAAACACTTATTGTCTGCCTTTTTTTCTCACAAATTAGGCTATGGAAATTCGTGTTTTAATTGAGTAAACAATCGGTGATTACATTTTAGCATTTTTTTTATTTTAGCATTTGTACTCTATTGTTGTTTTACAATATTTTTCTCAAGTCAATTATCTAACAATAAAAACATATGAAAAGTGAGTGTAGATATTTTGTGAAAATAATTAAATATTATTATCTAAAAACTCGTTAGCCAACAGTAACATACGTTCATTTCAATTCAATGCGAACAGTTTTTTTTATGTAATTCAAATTTCGTCACCGAATATGTCAATGCTATTTTAGCACTTCATTATAAACTCCATACGAAGATATTCCAGGACAGGCACGTGACTCCACGGTTACCTTATGCTCAAATATCCGCATCTTTACCGTATGCCTCCACCAGGATTTCCATCGCAGGAACTCGCTCGGACCTAAAGATGTAAATAAAAAAAACACTTTTCATTTGAATTTTTTTTTTAATATTGTCGAAATGAATTTAAACTTACCATGTTACGTTATCAGGGATTAAATTTGTTGGCACAGAGCTAAAGAGTCGTGCATTGCTACATTTACACCCCAGTTTTTGTGGAATCCTCCTCTCAAATTGATGATTTTATCCAGAGTCTGCTAAAGAAACAATCTTAATACAAATATAAATAGTGAAAAGAAAATAAAACTCACTTGTAAGAATTCCTACCGTTCTCTAAACAAACTCGATATTCGCCAAACATAGATACATTTCTGCTATTCCAGTATTTCCAGGATTTGTTCAACATATTATACATGGATTTTTTTCACATCACATTTTTTTTTCAATTCATGTGACCGACATTGAATATATTTTTACTGTAGTACAACGTTTCAGACAGTTTCAGATAAAATAAATTAAACCAATCACCATTTGTTTGATTATATAACTATATAACCATATATAACCAGTGGTCTGAAGTTGGTTTCAAATGAACCAGAAGAACTAGGCATACAAAACTAATGTTGACGAAAATTCAAATTTTGGAAGCATCATCACACCGCGTGTTTTTGAAGCAATACAAATGATAGGTTGAATATTTGGTTTCGACTAGTGAACTTTCTCCTGGAACTCTTCCGACAAAACACAAATAAAATTTCATAAATAACTAAAAATAATAATATTCAGATATGTTCCATGGAGTTCTATACGGACTATGATCTTACGACAACAATTCTTGACATAAATAAAATTTCAAAAATATTTCCAATAATAAAATCAGAATTGCCCCAAGGAGTTCTCTAAGCACTGTGATCTTTCGACAACAATTCTTAACACAAATAAAATTTCAAAATTAATTTCAATAATATAATCAAAATTGCTCCAAGGAGTTCTATAAGCACTGTGATCTTTCGACACAAATAAAATTTCAAAAATAATTCCAATAAAATAATCAGAATTGCCCCAAGGAGCTCTCTAAGCACTGTGATCTTTCGACAACAATTCTTAACACAAATAAAATTTCAAAAATAATTTTAAAAAAATAATAATTAGAATTTTTCCATGGAGTTCCATGGTGTCCTTAAACTATGATCTTACGACAACAATTCTTAACAAAAATAAAATTTCTAAAATAATTCCAATAATATAATTAGAATTGCCCCAAGGAGTGATCGTACGACAACAATTCTTAACACAAGAATGTCAAGAATAATAAAAAAATAATAATCAGAAATGCTTCATGAGTTTCTTTAAGGACTATGATCTTACGACAACAATTCATAACAAAAATGAAATTTCAAAAATAATTCCAATAATAAAATCAGAATTGCCCCAAAGAGTTCTCTAAGAACTGTGATCGTACGACAACAATTTGAGACACAAATAAAATTTCAAAAATAATTTAAAAAAATAATAATCAGTAATGTTCCATGGAGTTCTTTAAGGATCATGATCTTACGACAACAATTCTTAACAAAAATAAAATTTCAAAAATAATAAAAAAAATAATAATCAGAAATATTCCATGGAGTTTTTTAAGGACTATGATCTTACGACAACAATTCTTAACAAAAATAAAATTTCAAAAATAATTCCAATAATAAAATCAGAATTGCCCCAAGGAGTTCTCTAAGAACTGTGATCGTACGACAACAATTCTTAACACAAATAAAATTTCAAAAATAATTCCAATTAAATAATCAGATTTGCTTAAAGAATTTCTCTAAGAACTGTTATCTTACGACAACAATTTTAGACACAAATAAAATTTCAAAAATAATTCCAATAATAAAATCAGAATTGCCCCAAGGAGTTCTCTAAGAACTGTGATCGTACGACAACAATTCTTAACACAAATAAAATTTCAAAAATAATTCCAACAAAATAATCAGAGTTGCTCACAGAATTTCACTAAGAACTGTTATCTTACGACAACAATTTTAGACACAAATAAAATTTCACATAGTATAATAGTATAATCAGAATTGCCCCAAGGAGCTCTCTAAGCACTGTGATCTTTCGACAACAATTCTTAACACAAAAAAAAATCAAAAAATAACTAAAAAAAATATAATCAGAAATGCTCCATGGAGTTCTTTATAAGAACTATGATCTTACGACAACAACTCTTAACACAAATAAAATTTCAAAAAAAATTCCAAAAAAATAATCAGAAATGCTTCATGGAGTTCTTCAAGGGCTATGATCTTACGACAACAATTCTTAACGAAAATAAAATTTCAAAAATAATTGCAATAATAAAATCAGAATTGCCCCAAGGAGTTCTCTAAGAACTGTGATCGTACGACAACAATTCTTAACACAAATAAAATTTCAAAAATATTTCCAATAAAATAATCAGAGTTGCTCACAGAATTTCACTGAGAACTGTTATCTTACGACAACAATTTTAGATACAAATGAAATTTCAAAATTAATTCCAATAATATAATCAAAATTGTTCCAAGGAGTTCTCTAAGAACTGTGATCTTTCGACAACAATTTTTAACACAAATAAAATTTCAAAAATAATCAGAAATGCTTCATGGAGTTCTTTAAGGACTATGATCTTACGACAACAATTCTTAACACAAATAAAATTTCAAAACTAATTCCAATCAAATAATAAGAGTTGCTTAAAGAATTTCTCTAAGAACTGTTATCTTACGACAACAATTTTAGACACAAATAAAATTTCAAAAATAATTTTAAAAAAAATATCAGAAATTCTTCATGGAGTTCTTTAAGGACTTTGATCTTACAACAACAATTCTTAACGAAAATAAAATTTCAAAAATAATTCCAATAATAAAATCAGAATTGCTCCAAGGAGTTCTCTAAGCACTGTGATCTTTCGACAACAATTCTTAACACAAACAAAATTTCAAAAATAATCAGAAATGCTTCATGGAGTTCGTTAAGGACTATGATCTTACGACAACAATTCTTAACACAAATAAAATTTCAAAAATAATTCCAATAAAATAATAAGAGTTGCTTAAAGAATTTCTCTAAGAACTTTTATCTTACGACAACAATTTTAAACACAAATAAAATTTCAAAAATAATTCCAATAATATAATCAAAATTGCCCCAAGGAGTCTTTAAGCACTGTGATCTTTCGACAACATTTTTAACACAAATAATATTTCAAAAATAATTAAAAAAAAATAATAAGAGTTGCTCACAGAATTTCACTAAGAACTGTTATCTAACGACAACAATTTTAAACACAAATAAAATTTCAAAAATAATTCCAATAATAAAATCAGAATTTTTCCAAGGAGCTCTCTAAGCACTGTGATCTTTCGACAACAATTCTTAACACAAACAAAATTTCAAAAATAATCAGAAATGCTTCATGGAGTTCGTTAAGGACTATGATCTTACGACAACAATTCTTAACACAAATAAAATTTCAAAAATAATTCCAATAAAATAATCAGAGTTGCTTAAAGAATTTCTCTAAGAACTTTTATCTTACGACAACAATTTTAAACACAAATAAAATTTCAAAAATAATTCCAATAATAAAATCAGAATTGCCCCAAGGAGTTCTCTAAGCACTGTGATCTTTCGACAACAATTCTTAACACAAACAAAATTTCAAAAATAATCAGAAATGCTTCATGGAGTTCGTTAAGGACTATGATCTTACGACAACAATTCTTAACACAAATAAAATTTCAAAAATAATTCCAATAAAATAATAAGAGTTGCTTAAAGAATTTCTCTAAGAACTTTTATCTTACGACAACAATTTTAAACACAAATAAAATTTCAAAAATAATTCCAATAATATAATCAAAATTGCCCCAAGGAGTCTTTAAGCACTGTGATCTTTCGACAACAATTTTTAACACAAATAATATTTCAAAAATAATTAAAAAAAAATAATAAGAGTTGCTCACAGAATTTCACTAAGAACTGTTATCTAACGACAACAATTTTAAACACAAATAAAATTTCAAAAATAATTCCAATAATAAAATCAGAATTTTTCCAAGGAGCTCTCTAAGCACTGTGATCTTTCGACAACAATTCTTAACACAAACAAAATTTCAAAAATAATCAGAAATGCTTCATGGAGTTCGTTAAGGACTATGATCTTACGACAACAATTCTTAACACAAATAAAATTTCAAAAATAATTCCAATAAAATAATCAGAGTTGCTTAAAGAATTTCTCTAAGAACTTTTATCTTACGACAACAATTTTAAACACAAATAAAATTTCAAAAATAATTCCAATAATAAAATCAGAATTGCCCCAAGGAGTTCTCTAAGAACTGTGATCGTACGACAATAATTCTTAACACAAATAAAATTTCAAAAATAATTCCAACAAAATAATCAGAGTTGCTCACAGAATTTCATTAAGAACTGTTATCTTACGACAACAATTTTAGATACAAATGAAATTTCAAAATTAATTCCAATAATATAATCAAAATTGCTCCAAGGAGTTCTCTAAGAACTGCGATCTTTCGACAACAATTTTTAACACAAATAAAATTTCAAAAATAATCAGAAATGCTTCATGGAGTTCTTTAAGGACTATGATCTTACGACAACAATTCTTAACACAAATAAAATTTCAAAACTAATTCCAATCAAATAATAAGAGTTGCTTAAAGAATTTCTCTAAGAACTGTTATCTTACGACAACAATTTTAGACACAAATAAAATTTCAAAAATAATTCCAATAATATAATCAAAATTGCCCCAAGGAGTCTTTAAGCACTGTGATCTTTCGACAACAATTCTTAACACAAATAAAATTTCAAAAATAATTTAAAAAAAATATCAGAAATTCTTCATGGAGTTTTTTAAGGACTTTGATCTTACAACAACAATTCTTAACGAAAATAAAATTTCAAAAATAATTCCAATAATAAAATCAGAATTGCCCCAAGGAGTTCTCTAAGAACTCTAATCGTACGACAACAATTCTTAACACAAATAAAATTGCAAAAATAATTCCAATAAAATAATCAGAGTTGCTCAC
The DNA here is from genome assembly GCF_035046485.1 of Aedes albopictus. Classification (NCBI taxonomy): domain Eukaryota; kingdom Metazoa; phylum Arthropoda; class Insecta; order Diptera; family Culicidae; genus Aedes; species Aedes albopictus. Next base: position 395,793,721 of record NC_085137.1, read on the forward strand.
AGAATTTCACTAAGAACTGTTATCTTACTACAACAATTTTAGACACAAATGAAATTTCAAAAATAATTCCAATAGTATAATCAGAATTTCCCCAAGGAGCTCTCTAAGCACTGTGATCTTTCGACAACAATTCTTAACACAAAAAAAAAATTCAAAAATAATCAGAAATACTTCATGGAGTTCTTTAAGGACTATGATCTTACGACAACAATTCTTAACACAATTAAAATTTCTTAAAAATAATTCCAATAAAATAATCAGAGTTGCTTAAAGAATTTCTCTAAGAACTGTTATCTTACGACAACAATTTTAGACACAAATAAAATTTCAAAAATAATTCCAATAATATAATCAGAATTGCCCCAAGAAGTTCTTCAAGCACTGTGATCTTTCGACAACAATTTTTAACAAAAAAAAAATTTCAAAAATAATTAAAAAAAATATCAGAAATTCTTCATGGAGTTCTTTAAGGACTTTGATTTTACGACAACAATGCTTAACAAAAATAAAATTTCAAAAATAATTTAAGAAATAATAATCAGAAATGTTCCATGGAGTTCTTTAAGGGCTATGATCTTACGACAACAATTCTTAGCAAAAATAAAATTTCAAAAATAATTCCATTAATAAAATCAGAATTGCCCCAAGGAGTTCTCTAAGAACTGTGATCGTACGACAACAATTCTTAACACAAATAAAATTTCAAAAATAATTCCAATAAAATAATCAGAGTTGCTCACAGAATTTCACTAAGAACTGTTATCTTACGACAACAATTTTAGACACAAATAAAATTTCAAAAATAATTCCAATAATATAATCAGAATTGCCCCAAGGAGTTCTTCAAGCATTGTGATCTTTCGACAACAATTTTTAACACAAATAAAATTTCAAAAATAATTAAAAAAAAAATATCAGAAATTCTTCATGGAGTTCTTTAAGGACTTTGATTTTACGACAACAATGCTTAACAAAAATAAAATTTCAAAAATAATTTAAGAAATAATAATCAGAAATGTTCCATGGAGTTCTTTAAGGGCTATGATCTTACGACAACAATTCTTAGCAAAAATAAAATTTCAAAAATAATCAGAAATGCTTCATGGAGTTCTTTAAGGACTTTGATCTTACGACAAGAATTCTTATCACAAAAAAAAATCAAAAAATAACTAAAAAAATATAATCAGAAATGCTCCATGGAGTTCTTTAAGAACTATGATCTTACGACAACAATACTTAACACAAATTGAATTTCAAAAATAATAAAAAAATAATAATCAGAAATGCTTCATGGAGTTCTTTAAGGACTATGATCTTACGACAACAATTCTTAACACAAATAAAATTAACAAAAATAATTCCAATAAAATAATAAGAGTTGCTCACAGAATTTCACTAAGAACTGTTATCTTACGACAACAATTCTTAGCAAAAATAAAATTTCAAAAATAATTCCAATAATATAATCAGAATTGCCCCAAGAAGTTCTTCAAGCACTGTGATCTTTCGACAACAATTTTTAACAAAAAAAAAATTTCAAAAATAATTAAAAAAAATATCAGAAATTCTTCATGGAGTTCTTTAAGGACTTTGATTTTACGACAACAATGCTTAACAAAAATAAAATTTCAAAAATAATTTAAGAAATAATAATCAGAAATGTTCCATGGAGTTCTTTAAGGGCTATGATCTTACGACAACAATTCTTAGCAAAAATAAAATTTCAAAAATAATTCCATTAATAAAATCAGAATTGCCCCAAGGAGTTCTCTAAGAACTGTGATCGTACGACAACAATTCTTAACACAAATAAAATTTCAAAAATAATTCCAATAAAATAATCAGAGTTGCTCACAGAATTTCACTAAGAACTGTTATCTTACGACAACAATTTTAGACACAAATAAAATTTCAAAAATAATTCCAATAATATAATCAGAATTGCCCCAAGGAGTTCTTCAAGCATTGTGATCTTTCGACAACAATTTTTAACACAAATAAAATTTCAAAAATAATTAAAAAAAAAATATCAGAAATTCTTCATGGAGTTCTTTAAGGACTTTGATTTTACGACAACAATGCTTAACAAAAATAAAATTTCAAAAATAATTTAAGAAATAATAATCAGAAATGTTCCATGGAGTTCTTTAAGGGCTATGATCTTACGACAACAATTCTTAGCAAAAATAAAATTTCAAAAATAATCAGAAATGCTTCATGGAGTTCTTTAAGGACTTTGATCTTACGACAAGAATTCTTATCACAAAAAAAAATCAAAAAATAACTAAAAAAATATAATCAGAAATGCTCCATGGAGTTCTTTAAGAACTATGATCTTACGACAACAATACTTAACACAAATTGAATTTCAAAAATAATAAAAAAATAATAATCAGAAATGCTTCATGGAGTTCTTTAAGGACTATGATCTTACGACAACAATTCTTAACACAAATAAAATTAACAAAAATAATTCCAATAAAATAATAAGAGTTGCTCACAGAATTTCACTAAGAACTGTTATCTTACGACAACAATTCTTAGCAAAAATAAAATTTCAAAAATAATTCCAATAATATAATCAGAATTGCCCCAAGGAGTTCTTCAAGCACTGTGATCTTTCGACAGCAATTTTTAGCACAAATAAAATTTCAAAAATAATTAAAAAAAATATCAGAAACGCTTCATGGAGTTCTTTAAGGACTTTGATCTCACGACAACAATTATTGACACAAATAAAATTTCAAAAATAATTCCAATATTAAAATCAGAATTGCCCCAAGGAGTTCTATGAACTGTGATCGTACGACAACAATTTTTAACACAAATAAAATTTCAAAAATAATTTATAAAAATAATCAGAAATGTTCTATGGAGTTCTAAGGACTTTGATCTTTCGACAACAATTCTTATCACAAAAAAATCAAAAAATAACTAAAAAAATATAATTAGAAATGCTCCATGGAGTTCTTTAAGAACTATGATCTTACGACAACAATTCTTAACAAAAATAAAATTTCAAAAATAATTCCAATAATAAAATCAGAATTGCCCCACGGAGTTCTCTAAGAACTGTGATCGTACGACAACAATTCTTAACACAAATAAAATTTCAAAATTAATTAAAAAAATACTAGAAATGCTTCATGGATGTCTTTAAGGACTATGATCTCTCGGCAACAATTCTCAACAAATAATTAAAATTCTCCAAGGAATTTTCTAAGAACTGCGACCCAACAACAACAATTCTTTCACCAAGCAGTTCGCTGAGAACTGTGATCTTACGATCAAATCTTAACACAAGTCAAATTGAAAAAAATATATCAATAAATTTATCAGAGTAGCTCCAACGAATTTCTTAAAAACTGTGATCTTACGACAACAATTCTTAACACAAATAAAATTTCAAAAATGATTTCAACGAATTAATCAGAATTTCTTATAGAGATCATAAGAACTGTGATCTTACGACAACAATTCTTAACAAATTCAAAAGTATTAGAATGATGATCACACAAATTGTTTAAATTATTTAAATTATAAAGAAAAACAACAAGGAGTTCCCATAAAATATTGATCTACTCAACACAAGTATAATTTCAAAAGAATTTCCTCTTAACGCATACAGAACGGCACCAAGGGCTCCAGTTCAATAAACAGAGATTGATACTTAGATACTTACATCTTACTTGTTGGATTGTATACGTTGCTCCGATGAATCCACGCAGAGTGATGAATTTTTCTACTTCACTCATGGGCAGATCGTTTCCAGTTCCGGTGAATGTTGAAAGCTCTTAGGTCCTGCTCAACAACAAAAAAACTGCAATCGTGTCTTGTGTTTAATTGGCCTGAAATATGTATCTCTCTATATATTTGATATAAATATATCGTGATCCGAGTGATTCCACCAGATGTTATTTTTATCTTCGTTTCACAACTCATTACGAAAAAAGCAACCGGAAGGGTATGCACATTATACACCACGATTTTTATTTATCTTCCTCCGCAAACTGCGGAACTTTGATTACGGAACGCGTATTTGTTACTGAAATCATATTTTCACTTCGTGGCCTACGATTTCGTATCGTGGGTAACATCATTATCGCATTTCGCCCATATATTCACTACCTTACGCAACTATTTGCAAACTTTGAAAAATATTTATCAAGCCCAGAATATGAGTGGCGGTCGCACTCCACTTCAAACACTCCAGCGTCGAATTGCAGAGATCTCCAGAAACGTAAGCGAATAATAATTTCACTTTTTTACCACAACCACCTGCGTAAATTTCCACTTAATGCAACTGATTGCGGAACAATAAAATAAAATACAGAATATGCACGACGGAACGTAGTCGGCATGCCATCATCCATCTCCCGGGTCTGCTCGCACACATAGCCGTTTCCACTTGCACATAAAACGGTTTTCACTTTCACGACCGAGTTCACGACTTCACATACCCTTGGAAATCCTCCGGGCCTGCGGACTCGTGAACTGATTTTGCTTCCGGCAACCATCCTTGGCCACTATCCAGCTGAAGAAACCGTCGAATTCCGGCGACTAATCACTTCCGCTGGTACCGAGAAACGACACTACGAGCAACACTTTAATTATTAACTTTAAACTAATAAATTTACTAATAAAAACGCGCCCGGTTCGACGGCGGAATAGATTTTTGCACAAACAACGTTGTATTCGTGACGGTCTGTTGTGAATTTTATGTAAACAGCTTCGTCAACATAACAGTCATCCACCGTAGAGAAAACAAAACGAGAAAAAGAAGAAACGCATTTATGCTGGTATTCTTTTCGAGCAGCAGCATGCCTAACAGTGCCTAACAGTTGTCTAATGTCTAAAATATTTCTTGCTGGGTAAATAAACCAGCATAAAAATAATGTCTAACCGGGGTCTAACAGCCCAGTGCAAAATATGCCTAACGTTAGACTCACGTTAGCCAAAACATACCTAACAAAGGGTCGAGCTCGAAAATATGTCTAACAAAAGTGTGTCATATTAGCCTGAATTTTGTCGAACCTGAGCCTAACGTGAGGGATTTTGTTAGCCTAACTGTCTCACCGGTTTGTCTTACATTAGTCTTATGTGACCCTAACGTTTCTTGCTGGGAATAGAAAAATATGGGTATCAAGATTTTACTACAGACCCGTTTACCCAGAATCAGGGTAAAACTTACTCGTTTACCCGCATAGAAATTTACTGTACCCAATACTGTTAAAACCATTTTGTAACCAATCGTATTGTTGTTACCTATTCGTTATACATTCCACCTATGGTCTACTTGTTACGGTACAATAACATTGTGACAGTTAGTACAACTTTAACATTAGTCAATAATTTCCATTTATTGTTGAAAATAATCCCACTGTGAGTAAACTTTATCGAACATCAGTCCAACCATATCTATTGTTGTTCGTTCCCGACTCCAGTCTGCCGACCCATGACGAACAGAAAAATTGTCAGCCATGTTTATTTACAAAAAACTTGCATCAAAAATTCCTTCCGCAATTTTAATGGATTATTAGTTTGAAAAATACTTCTGGTACAAGTACTGTTAGTGAACTACGTGGAGGTAGGTGTTTTATATTGTTTGTGGTAGACAAAAATATACAAATGTTGAATATTTAATTTGCAGCAGCAGTGTATTGTGTTCGCCGGTACGGGATCGGATGAAAACCTCGGATGTTCCTTCACATGTTCCAGCCAATTGAACAAGGATCCGACAGGGCTTTCGCTGTTCCACCGCAGTTTCTAGACAATTGGAATTGTTTCGTAAATAATTGTCGAGTAGATTTGAAGTAATTTTATTAGAGTATTGTACTGTAGCCTGCATAACCTCTACATAATACAAAGTTTTATCAGTTGCCAGATAATATGTTGTGCCCGGTTGTGCCATTATCTTGTATAACCATGTGTGATATTTTCAATAAATCTAAGATAATTCGAAAAAAGGGTGTTTTAATATATATTTTTTTTTACAAAATGAAGAAAAAACAAAATCTATCTCAAACCACACCACGTACTGTTGTTTGATATTGTAATATTGTTATCGTACCATAGATTCAACTTTCCAGTAGTAAAATTTTGAACCATATTGGATATGCTTTCGTTACGGTGGGCAATTCAAATTTGTATGAGAAAAATCCAATTTTGAAACGGTAAACATTCTTAACGACCCGTTGCTCGTATGGTCAGGTCTTCAAAAACATCACTCATTACTGTCAGAACATTATTCAGCAATGGTCGGCTTACGGTCGGGTGTACCATTTTGATTATGGTTGAAGCTGGACCATAAACCATATCTGGTGCTGTTTTGGTGTGGTTTTGATTTATGCGGGTACACTGAAATGAAAACTCCATTAGTTGTTATGTGCGCAAAGCAGATAAAAGCGAATCGGTGGCTCAAATCCTCATTTTATGTGCGGCATTTAGATTTTAAAGTGTTTGCATTAAATATAATTGAGTTGCACATATGCACAGCTATAAATTCTAAAAATGATACATTTTCAACCTATGTTAACTGAATATAAATTTTGAGTGTATCGATTGATATTTCAAAACGTTCAAAACATTTCATTAACGGAAAAATGGTGGAGCAAGACTTTTGTTGCTGGCCGAGTTTACGGAGTTTACGGCCTATTTCAAGTCTCCCGGTCGAATTTTTGCAGTTTTTTTAAGGTAACGTATTTTAATCATTTTCATTAACGTAATGTAATCAAAATATACCATCAGATCCTGACCACAGACGAACTTCCGGAAGATTTGGCAGAAATTTTCGTTTGGACCGGACAAGCCCTGCTGGATTGCACTGGAAAGCTCTATCACCTAAACATCGCATTTCGACACATCCATGCAATCAACCTCGCAATCGCCATAGTTTTATATCTAGTTCAAAATACATTTTTCATCATAAATTAATTAGTCTGAATTATTTATTTTCTAAAAAGTCACATATAGGATTTATTTGTGATGACATATAAAATTCAATAGGCTTACCTTCAAAATTAAAAAGTACGATCCTTTATTATTTATGTGCATTGCATATAGACACTAAGATGAGCTAGAAATCTGGTTCTATGTGCAATGCCAGTGCAATTTATATGCAAAGCTTGATTGCAAAAATCTATGTGCGCGGCATTTACAAACTAGATGCGAATTATTTTTAGTGTAGTGTGACATCGGTTACCCGGATTTTGACAACTTCTGATCGCATGATGATCCGGGTAGAACTGACCCAGTCGATGGGTAGTTTCAGATGAGCGTACAAAAATCAGCTGATTTTATAATATAATTATGTATTTATTATGTATTATGTCTTAAGATTAGGCCTATAGGGCACTGCACTGTTTTGATTTTGTATGGGGCTTTGACGTTTCTTGGCCTTGTTGTCTACAAAATTTCTATAAGAGTGAAAGAGAAGGAAAGAATTTCGTGCAGTGCCCTATTATGCCCTGAATTGGGTTTTTAAATTAAGAAAAATGTATTAGTTTTATGATTTTATACAAAAGAGCACCTTTTTCTGAGTCACTATGATTTTTTTCAGATTTTTAGAACTTTGTTTTGGTACCTAAAATCAATTTCAAAGAGATTTTTTGAAATCACCTTTTGACAGCTGGGCAACTGTTTGACAGCTCCGCCCAGTGCAAAGTGCGACGAGGGGTGATTCGACAAATCGCTCCCATACAAACTTCAAATTGATTTTTAAATAGGTTCCCGGACTCCAAAATTCATGAAAATTTGGATTTCGGCTCAGTTTGACATGCAGATTCAGAATATCGAATAATCTCAACACCGTTAAAGAAGCCAATTGGGTTGTTTAATGAATAAAATATTTCTATTTTCTATAGCCTAATCGAAAGAGCTAATTTTTCTGAGTATTACGTGATTTTATTGGATTTCAATACCTTTATTTTGATGGTCAAATTAACAAAACAGTTTTAATTTTCGTGGATAAAATGACAGTTCAGTCGATAAAATGACAGTTCGACCCAAACAAAAAAATTTCCCCATACAAACTTTAAATGCATTTTCAAAATAGTTCCCGGACCCCAAAAATTATGAAATTTTGGATTTAGACTAATTTTGGGGCGGGGAATCCGATTATGGGTGTGAACCATTTCCCTTATTCGTTTAACTTTTAGTTAAAATTTGACACTTCGATAGTTATTTTGAAAATAACCCTACTCCCGAGCAGGGTTAGTCTTGACAGTTCGATAGTAATTTTTTGTTCGCAATGATTTGGCTGCGTACTGTATTTTGTTCCAAATAACTACTCGTCTGTCAAATTTCAAATGGACCGCCGTCGTGGTTATTTTTTAACTTTTCGATTGCAAATAACTATCCAAGTGTCAAATTTTAACTAAAAGTTAAACGAATAAGCGAAATGGTTCACACCCTATGAAATAATCCGGATACCCCTAAAGAACCCAATTACAATACTTTTTCCACAGAAAGCCAAAATATCATCACACTGTTATACGTCTTTCGAACAGTTTTGGGCCACAATCACCGTCTCGTCTTCCACATCGCGGCGCGCGTCTTCACCCCCCTCACCGACCCGCACGCGCCTAAAAGCCCTTTGACGCTGTTGACGTTTTACTTTCTCACACACACCAAACGTCTGTGTGTGACAAAAAAAAATTCACGAAAGGAGCCATCATCAGTGTCGTCGAGTCTTCGAGCTGAGTAAGAAAATTTTTCAGAAAAAGTTTTTTCCGAAATGGTGGAGTAAATTCGGACCGAAACCTTCGGAAAATAGTGCGAATCCGACGGGGAAGGACTCGTCTCGCGAACGGAAGTGGAAGTTTGCCGCGGAAAGTGATTTTCGGTGCGAAAAATTTGCAAATTGGGAAAATCGCAAGCAATAGCCAAAGTGATGATTGTAATTGTTTTGAAGGGAGCAACAGCGAATCGATAGAGGAAAATGATCATCATCAGCAGCGTCAGAAGTGCTACTAAAAAGTGAAGATCGCTTCGTGAATGGTAACAATTTGCGCGATTGTGCAGGGAAAATACGTGGTGGCGTCGCAAGTTTCACGGTTTTGTCTGGATAAAAATTGCTAAAATGGTTTTCCTTGAAGCTGGAGTTGGCTAAATGAGAGAGTGTGACAGCAAAATCGGGAAATCCTAATGGAAGAAGATTGTGAAGGGTGGTGAATAATGTCAAAAAATTGTGTTTCCAAGCCAGCAGTGCTTCAAATGCCCATGTAGGCATAGTTTTCCGGGCGGAATTTGTCGAATAGATTGTGATCATTCACCGGAAGTGAACCGCCAAAGCACGAAAGAAGTGAAAATCTACATTTTGAAAATCTGATGCGTTTTAGCTGGCGAGAAAAATATTGGAAAAATTCAGTGCTACAGAATACCACATACACAGTTAGTTCTCGTTCCGAGGCGCTAGAGAGCGCCAGTGGGCGGTATTTTTTGTGTTTTGTCTTGACTGTCCGTGCACGGGACCCTTTGCTTTGCGTAAACGAACAACAAAGGGGGACATCTGGTGGAAGTAGCAGCAAACTGCAGCTGCGCTGTGACGTTCAGCGTCGCGGCCTGAATGACGTACAAGGAACAACGTATTTGTGATGGCGCAGGTAAGTGACAAAAATATTGACTATTTTCAGGTGTTCAAAAAATAATTTATTGTTGAACACTTTGAAAAATCAAACCAGTATTTGAAACAAGAATAAGTCTTTCAATATATTTTTTTTCCTAAAAATTTCCCAAATATACTTCCTCCACAAATTTCTTCAAGAGCTCCTCCAGGGATACTATAAATCCCTCCAAGGATTCCTCCAATGTTTTCTTCAAGGTTCCATCCACGAATCCCTCCAGGCATTCTGTCAGGGATTCCACCAAAAATTCGTTCAAGGATTCCTCGATTAATTTCTTCATGGTTTCCTCCTGAAAGTCCGCCAGGAATTCCTCGAATCATTCCTTCATAGATTCCTCCGAGGATTCACCCAAAAATTCCTCCAGTGATCCCTCAAGAAATTCAATCAGGGATTGCTCCAAGGATTCCTCAATTAATTCCTGCAAGGGTTCCTCCGAGGGTTCCTCCAGGAATTCTCCCAGAAATTTCTCTAGAAAGTTCCAGTGATTCATACTGGATTTCCTTAAGGGTTTCTTTCAAGAATTTTTCCAAGGATTCCCCTAGGAATTCCTCCGTGAATGCTTCCAGAAATTCCTAGAGGTATTCCTTGAGAAAATGCTCTAGAAATTCCGCTAGGTATTCCTTCAGGGATTCTTCCAAGCATTCTTCAACGGATTCCTCCAGAAACTTCTATTTCGGATTCTATTTCAAATTTCTCCAGAGATAACTGTAAGCTTTCCTCCAAGGATTCCTGCAGTAATGCCTCCAGAAACTCCTCAAAGAACCCTTCCAGAAATTCCTCCACGGGTTCCACTTTAATATCCTCTAGGGGTAATTCCTGGGAGGAATCCTAGAAGAAGTTCTTTGAGGGTACCCTGAAAGAAACTCCAACCCCAGAAAGAATAAATAATGAAGGATTTTTTAGAGGAATCATTGCTGAATACCTTGGAGTTATCTCTGGAGCAATCTATTGCACTTCAAACGGAACCGCTCTAGTAATTTTCGTTCAGTGCATTATTTTCCCGTCACCGGAATGGTCAAGAAATTATACTCAAAATTTTAAAAGACGGTCGCCTTAAAACTGGTAATGTTTGCTATAACTCTTCACATCCCTTGGTTGCTCTAGAACATCAATAATTTTCGATGAGTTCGAGGCAAACGGTATCATATCCTCGAGTGATCGCGCCGTTGTAATTTGTACAACATTTTTGTACTCAACATTAGCGTGGTGTGAAACGCGCGTCCGTCCAATCGCGATGTTGTCTTGCCTACGGAAGTTGTTGGAGAAGATAATTCTCTTTCGACTGGACAAATGGGTTTAATCGAATGGCATGTTGTCCGTTACACAATTTGGTTTCCGCAGAGGCAATGGAACGAACGACTGTGTTGCGTTGCTTGCTTCAGAAATTCAGCTTGCCTTTGCTCAAAAGCAGCAAGTGGGCTCAGTGTTTTTGGATATTAAGGAGGCTTTTGATTCAGTTTGTGTCGATGTTCTTTCCGACAAACTACACGGAAGTGGCCTTTCACCAATTTTGAACAACTTTTTGTATAATTTGCTGTTTGAGAAGCAGAAGAGTTTTGCTCATGGCCACTTGACAGTTTCACGAATTAGCTTACGTGGGTCTCCCCCAGGGTTCATGTCTAAGCCCTCTTCTTTACAACTTTTATGTTAGAGACATAGATGATTGTCTCATGGAAAATTGCACGTTAAGACAGCTTGCGGATGACTGTGTTGTTTCTATAACGGGATCAATAGCAGTCGATCTGCAAGAACACTACATGATACTTTGGACAATTTGTCTACTTGGGCTCTCCAGCTGGGTATCGAATTCTCTCCGGAGAAAACTGAGATGGTTGTCTTTTCTAATAAACACAAACCGGCTAAGTTTCCGCTCCATCTGATGGGTATGTGCAGTTCATTTATATTCATCCTATACATTTATTGTTTATGCCTGAAGACGCCAGGTTTTGGAAAATTTCTTACGTATACTTACGTTGCTAATCGTTGGTTTAAGGATCATGAGGGATAATAAATATAAGATAAGATTAACAAACTCCTGTTCAAGAAACTACGACATAAGCAAATACATCAACGAGTAGATATGTGACCGTCATTGTAGAAAAATTGACACATAGTAGGCGTCGAATCAACGTGTTTGTTGATTAACTTTCGCGATAATAAACGTATTTCAAAGAAAAATGTAAAGTTTTTTGAATTGAAAACGAAATAATTCACGAAAACGATCCAAAAATATTTCGATCACTACAGTTGGTAGCTAAAATTAATACAATATGTAAAAAGTGTCTACAAAACGATCGCGCTTGTCAGAGTTCTTACGTCCAAGCGATTTTTTTTCTGAATTTGGTGAAATTCCGTTCCCGATTATAGCGCTACCCCTTCAAGAAAACAGTTTTACGAATACCGGTGAACCAGGGAAAACATTTAAAAACTACGGGAAGTCACGCGAAAGCCTGGGACTATCTTTGGTTAACTCCCGATGGATTCTGTAGCTGTTGGACGATCGTTTAGCTGTGGCGTTTTGCGGTGGATAAGCTTTGACAAGGACGATTTTTTCTAGAATCAAGTGAAGAACTGTTCGTCCCAGTAGGAGAGATCCATTTTGCGTCTATTTGAGGCGTTGCCGGTAAAGTTTGTTGGTTGAAGTATAACGAGGACTGTATGGACCACCGTATCCCCATAGTTATATGGAGAAGATCACAAGTATTGTGATGATCCATGGAAAAGATCGCGAGAAAACAAGAAACAAAGCAAAGAAGCATCATATAAGAACGGTGAGATCCCAATAGGAAGCAATCAGTGAAGTACTAGATTGAAAGTAGTGAGCTGGATTTTTGTATGGTGAGATGATCAATTCTCCATTTCTGCAATGAAATGGCGCAAACAGCGTGGGTTATATGATTTCTTGACTAATTTGATGCTGTTTGAACAAAAGTTTGGGTAACTGCATTGTTGTATTATTTATTTCTTGCAACTTCAACAACACAGTACCCAAACTTTTGTTCAAACAGCATCAAATTAGTCAATAAATCATATAACCCACGCTGTTTGCGCCATTTCATTGCAGAAATGGAGAATTGTTCATCTCACCATACAAAAATCCAGCTCACTACTTTCAATCTAGTACTTCACTGATTGCTTCCTATTAACCACAAGCATTATGTCATTGCACGAATTAGACTGAATATCAACCTTTGCAATGCAAAATGCAGTAATTCCACACTTCTCATGCAATAACCCTTTAGATTGCCATTATCAATGTATTGATGCATTACATTTTTTCTTTACATTAGGGTGCATTAAAAGGTGATATACGATATTTCAATAATTCAACACTGCAAAAACTGAATAAATGCAATGTACAAACTAACAAAGGTTGCTCTAACAATACAATTATAAAAGCTTGACTCTAATGGTAAACAAATGAAATCAAGAAGAGTGAACAACTTTACGGTCAACTCTAGCGGTCTTCAACACTTCTGGTTCGACTCCCGACCAACTTAATCTCCGTTTGAACCACCGATCCACGCTTTTCTTCAGCAAAACCTTTTAAGAGATGACCTTTTCTCTTTTCTGTAGCCTGCTATCGCAAGCCAATAATGCTGGAAACCACAATTAGGATATGAGTAGTGCGCGAAGGGTGTTTTAAATATCTTATATTGAATAAATATATTCTAAAATGCATTATGTATTTTTCAATGATATATCAGAATGTAATTACAGGGATTCTATTACATACCTATGACATAGTCGTTTTGCCCTCTACAGCAATGATTCAGACAGAAGAACAGTTTCCTTTTAGTTAATGAAATATCTGTTGTCATCACTGCAGCAGAAACAGTCCAAGGCGCCAGCACGTATGGAACTCATCTAGCGGTCTTCAACACTTCTGGTTCGACTCCCGACCAGTGTTGGTAAACTCATACTCAAAGCACACTCATGAACCGCTCCTGCGTGAGCAAACTCGCACGCGATTCTGAATCGTTTTCTCACGCGCGAGAATTTCATGCAAAATCTCGCACTCACGAGTCAAGCGCCGAAATCTCGTTCGCTTGTTTAACGAATCATAATCAATTTGAACGGCATTCAATGTTGTTGTACGCTAGATTTGCTTTTGTTCTATCATACAATCCTTAAAATTTCGATGTAAACATTAAGAACACCAAGAAATAAAGGAATGAGTGAAATCATGAGTCAACTCGTGCATGATTTTTTCGGCGATGAGTTTGGCGAGTCAAGAATCGCGCGTGAAACCACTCAACCAAGAGATTTGAGAATTTTACCAACACTGCTCCCGACCCGGAAACAAAAAAATGATGGTTAAGGCCGCACGGGACGACGTGTATTTTTTCCTATCTTCCCTCTCTTTCTAGCAATTTGCCTCGCAATTTTGAAGATGCAAATATCAATTTCCACTGCACTGACGTAGCTGAAATTTTAGTCGATTGTGCACCGCAAGTGAGCAAATGAACGATCAAATTTCTAGTCAATAATATGAAGTAGAAGTTGAGATTTGCTTCTTACTAGCAACAGAGCAATGGCGGACGATTGGAACCATCGTCCCGTCCGGCCTTAAAACATTCATGTGGGGGGCATTAGTACCGTCGATAACGAAACGGTGCTAAAAATAGATTTTTGTTTTGGTTTTTCGTATTGCACGTATTAAGTATGTGCAAATGCAAATGTACAGCACATGCATTTATGTAACTTTAGCAATGGCTGTCAACGTGCTGCAATATGTGGCACTAATGTGATTTTAGTGGGGCTCTTTTCGACTTTAATATTGCTTCAATGAGGTGTTTAAAGGGCCCATATAGCCGAGGCGGTAAACGTACGGGTATTCAGCATGACCATGCTGAGGGTGACGGGTTCGATTCCCGGTCGGTCCAGGATCTTTTCGTAAAGGAAATTTCTTTGACTTCCTTGGGCATAGAGTATCTTCGTGCCTGCCACACGATATACGCATGCAAAATGGTCATTGGCAGAGGAAGCTCTCAGTTAATAACTGTGGAAGTGCTCATAAAAACACTAAGCTGAGAAGCAGGCTTTGTCCCAATGAGGACGTTACGCCAAGAAGAGAGAGAGAGAGAGAGAGAGAGAGGTGTTTAAAGCAATGCAGCATTATATACACAATTTTAAATACAAATATATGGCAATATTGATGCACTTATATACGGCTTCATGGTTACTTGGGATCTATCTGATTATCGGGGTTCATTTGAATTTAATAAAAATACAAGTAAAAATAGATTAGAAATTTAAATAACAAATAACAGTACCAATAAATCCTTGCAGTCCTAGTATCGAGTTTAGACATGGAGCACTCGTGTAGATGACTAGCTTGGGTATTGACGACGTTTACAGTAGGTCATTTTAAAAGACATTGAAGACGAATAAGAATGATCAAATATATGATTGTAGTGGCATGCTCGTTTATATTGGGAATGTTAGGCCCGAATAGAAAACATACAATTCATGGTATCTTGCATATTATACAATGCATATTGAGCGAATAATAATCATTCAAGGAATAATAGCTTTATGATTAAATGGTTAGAGCACCAAAACATCGACTATTCATAATTTTTCAACTATCATGGAGCTTACGATAATGATACATTGCATAATGCATGAACAATTTTATTATTAAATCCGTAGCACACAATTACGTTACCCTGCGTTGCTAGCTATATGTGGCGCCACAATTTGAAACGTTCTAACTCAATCAGTAAAACTACGGGAATATGCTTGACACTGCTTGTCGAAGATCAGGTTGCACGACAGCGTTGCGGAGCGTCTTGGGTGCTGCAACATATACAATCCTTCACTTTGGTTGCATTTGCATGTACTACGACCTAGATTACGACCGTCGTACCACCACCCCGTCGCCCATCAGATGAATTCAAAAACAGGAGCCCCGTTTCTGTCGTTGGTTTTCCGCCGAATAGAAATATCACTTAGAAACTTACCTTCTACTACTAGCTATGGGTACGATGACAAAGTGGGTGTTGGTCCCGAATTTGGTTATTTGATCCTTCGAAAATGTTTTCAGAATATTCGGACATCTCCTCTACGTTCATCTCCAGCAATTGGCTCACTTTCATAATATTGTTGACTTTGAGTCGCCCGCGAACACTGAGCATCTTTGGTCTACTACGTAAGCACCACGCGAGAAACTACGGAGCAGCATCGGAAACTTCACACAGTTCGAATCCCGAACATACAAAACAAATTGAATAAAAAAAACACCACACCACAGCTGACAACTTTGACAGAAAGCGGCGAGTGTCCGCAGAGGTGTGTACTTTTTCCATGTCGATAAAACAGAATTGATGAAATATTTCTCTTTTATTTTTATTGTTCACTGTATCATATAGTTGATGATAAACAGATTATAAAGTCTATGATATCTCGAAATTTTTGTTCGAGAAAAAAGGCGTTTTTGAATGGTAACGATACTTAACAACCCATTCAGTCTATCATTGAAACGTCGAAAATGATAACTGTAAGCATTAATATGACTCGTGGTATCATTGGTTTATAATCCAGTTTATCATTACATGAATAATACGAAAATTATAACATGTATAACAGTCGTATGATACTGTTTTATTCGGGGGGTAACGGTTGAATTTTGGACCCCTAGAGGAGATTGGTTTGAATTTAATTCAAATCAAACAGATTCAGAGGATATTTACACATAATAATGATATTAGTATATTTGTAAAAGCCTCCACTGTCCGTTAAAAATACCCACAAGCTCATTTCTGGCTGAAAATTTGATGAAAATAACTGATTTTGAAGCTTCAGTTTTCACTGTTTTGGACACCCCAATATATTTTGGACCTTCTTCAGTATATTTTTTAAACACTTGGTGTTTTAACTCGATTGAAACTATTTTGGAAGAATTAGACGAACTTTGCGAATTTAATGCGCTAGAATGATAAACGTTTTTGTTTACATCTGCAAGTTTCCTCAGCACCGCAATCTCTTTTTGTAAACATGATGCGACACTCGCACGGATGACGAGATTGGCAAAAAACAATTTCAAGGCAAATAAGGATATATCCAGTGATTGATTGCTGCCCGTGCAGAGCGATCTTATTTAGCTAATGATTCTAAAAATTTCCGTCATCTCATCATTAATCCTGTGTATGTTGTGATAATAGGACACAGGGGGTTCAAAATATATGGGGGTCCAAATTATATTGGTTACCGTCAAATGGGGTAACTTGCAACACTTTTCGATTTTGAAGTAATATCATTGAAAATATAAACATTTCAAACATACTGTAAAGCATCGTGTACACTAATTACCACGAGTAGAATAATATGCAGAACTTCATTTACCAAAATACGTTGCCACCTTAAAAGGAGGTGTAAAATTTATGCTTGTTGCAAGTTACCCCATGTGTGGGGTAACTTGCAACACATGACAAGAAGCTTAGTTAGCTATCACTAAACTGCACTAACATTCTAGTTCTTAGTCATATTATAAGTTTTTGATGTAACGCATGACTAATGCTTTGAAAAGATGTACACTAACTAATTGAAATACGATTTTTCATTAAAAGGTTGGTAATTATTATAAGCGCGAGTATATTGTTTCATTGCAGGTCTTACGTCCCTCAAATATAAAATATTTATGGATCTCATGACTCAGTAATAGTTACAAAATGTCAACAATGTTTAATGTAACTTGTTGGACACGTAAAGTGAGTCATTTTTAGGTAATTTTCTATACGAAGTGGTGTTTGGCTACTTCAGCGAAAATAAAGTTATTTTAACACCCATTCAACTATTTATATAGCTTTAAGCCGTCAATTTGGGCGTTCTATTGAAATAATTTACTCCATCTAGGTTCAGAATACATGTTGGCGATTGTTTTAGAACGTTCATGAACTGAATTAAACTTTCATCAAGGTGAAACATGAATTAAGTTACAAAATATGGAAGTCTTTAACAATGTTTGAAAGTCACGTGCAAAAAAATGATAAAATTGAATTGACACGTCACGTAATCAATAAATGATTCATTTCTATTATTTCTATCCGAAATATCGTGAAGTGAAAATAAATTATAGAAAGTTTTATTAATTTCAACTGTTACAAGTTACCCCATAGTGGTTGTCGAATATGATTATGATTTTTTACATTACTTATTCGATAAGTTTATCAAACTTTAATCGTTCAGCTAAGCTTACTATTAGGTACCCTAACTGCAAGCAAGATCATCAGACTTATCGCACTTACCATAGGAGAGAGGTAAAGCACGATTTTCATACTTGTTTTTATGGCATAAAATGAGCAAACCGTTTTAACAGTGTAGCTGAACAATAAACAATGAAACAAAACTGATTTTTTTTTCACTAAAACGCTCTTTGGTACACATAATTTTGTTAACCGAAATGGTGGAGCATACAAGCTTTCATTATTATGAAAAAAAGTTAACATTTAATGCATGTCATCGTGTTGCAAGTTACACCACTGTTGCAAGTAACCCCGTTTGACGGTACCCTATAGAACAGTAGCAAATGAATTGGCTTTATTATGCTGTCAAATTTAGATGAGCCCTAGGATGAACCCTATATAAAATGTTTGATTTGGTATATATCACTATATTTCAATACGGCCTAAAATATACTAAATACGGGCCAAACATATACATAATGTTTTGATGATGGAGGTTCGAACACAATATACATACCCATTTGGTATTTGTATTGTGTTTAGGTTTAGGCGGAGCTTGTTGTAAGTGACATCGGAATGGACGTGAGTAACCAGACATTCTGAAACGGGTCACTGGATCCCAACAGAGCTATCACCTTTCAACCTCCAAGCTAAAGATGATTTCAGTTTTTAGTATGAAATTAAGTGCAATCATACAGACAACTGCAGACATCTTTCTTCCATAATATCACTGCCGGACAGTAGGAGTTGAATTGTATACAGTGGTAGACATTCGTTTAGCCGAGGCATATTTTTTCTATTTTTTTCGCAACTGTAATAATTTTATGCTTTTTTTAATTTTTGGAGGATCTTCTAGGTAATTTGCATAATTCAATGTAAAGAAACAATATATTATTTATTTTATGGCCGTAAAATACAAAAAAATAGAAAATTTGGCTTGACATTCGTTTAGCCGAATTGTACATTTTTTAGAATCATATATATATAATCCCAGCATTGTCTGTCTGTCTGTCCGTAACGCTTTGAAATGTTTCATTGAAATGTTTCACCATAGCTATATCAAACTTTTGAGATTTCGAGAACTTTCTGGAAGTTATTGGACTCTTCAGATATAATAATAAGAAGAACATTCTGGAATGTTCTGGAACATCAAAATGCTTAACACTTCCGAGAACTATCTGGAAGTTACTGCAAGTTTCAGACAAAAAATAACGGTCTGTAATGTTCTGGAGTATCGAACTTCTTAAATTTTCGAGGTGTGTACTTGGAAGTATACTTTCAGGCGTTTTTGATTTCTAGAACATTCACCCATTCAATTGACAAAAACCCTACAACAGTTGACTATGGTTAAAAAGTATATACATGATAGAATAAATTCTGGCGCTTCTGATAAGTCCAATGCTGAGTGAAATGCTTCACATGTTTATTGATACACTGGCTTCTGAGGAGAAGATTTCTCAATTGTTATTCTAGAAGGTTCAAGAATCTCCTTGATGGATATTTTTTTTCTTAGAAGCAAGCTTGGTATTTGATGAAAACATTCGCGAAATGATGCGATTTGCTTTCGACAACGAATACGTTTTCACCCATCCTCGCTTTATTCAATCAACCTCCCATACGAGTAGCACACGAACGGACTCAACACTAATCAGCATAGTTGACTCTTCCTTTTCGCTGTTGAGCCGTTGCGTTCTAGCCAAGCATCTCTTTTCATCGCTTTCGATGCTTTTCGACAGCTTATCGCGAAGCATCGTTGGTTGGAAGCTTT
The DNA here is from genome assembly GCF_035046485.1 of Aedes albopictus. Taxonomy (NCBI): domain Eukaryota; kingdom Metazoa; phylum Arthropoda; class Insecta; order Diptera; family Culicidae; genus Aedes; species Aedes albopictus. Next base: position 395,813,298 of record NC_085137.1, read on the forward strand.
ATTAGTATGGTATCGGTACATGCGAATGTTGCTTCTGTGTGCGTGTCGAGCGTTCATGCCGTAGCTTCGCAAACCAACCTATTCGGTATGGTTCGGCTGTTCGGGCGAGCGTGTGACGGCCCAGTCAGATGTGTGCAAAATCGTTTGTGATTTACATCATGTTCGTTTTGCCACCTCTTTGCTGCTGGTCATCGCTGATCAGTGCACAGTTCAATCGCACGCGATAAATATACAGTTGATGAGTTGTGATGAGCACTAGTGAGGTGATCATTTGCATCATTGCTTAGAAGATCAAAAACGGGTGCATCAAAATAGGGCTGCGTGAAATAAAACCCGGAGTTGTCTATCTGTCCTCCTGTCACGCTTAGCAAAGTTTCACTGATATATTTCACGCTTAGTGGTATGATGGAAATAGCATTGTATGAACTAGACAAAAAAGAATAAGGAGAATAAAAAGCAAAAAAAAAATGGAAGGAAGATGAAGTTTTAAAAACTGTTCCAGAATTTCTCACGAGTGCTCAAGATTGTTCTTTTTTTTACAAATGTTTGAGAGGTTTCCAAGCATAATGGAATATTTGATTAGGTAACAAAAAACTTCTGGAGCTTGCCAAGAAGATGAAAAACAAGTTTCTAGAATATTCTAGAACATTTTTCGGAGAAATTAATTAAATATGCTTTCTTTTCATAATTGGAAGAAATTTCCAAACTTTCCAAAGCAAGGAAAAGAAGATATTCTAGGATATATTTCGAAGGAATGAAGAGACATATAAATTGAATGTTCTTGAACTTCATTTTTAGACTTTTACGAAATTTCTGGAACTTTCATGGGAGAAGAAGATGAAGATACGCATGATTTTGACAAATTCCAAAACATTCTTAGATGAATACAAATACAATCACCAAATATTTTTTAAAAAGAATGGAATATTTAGAAACTATTTGTTCCGAATGCGAATAAATTTGAGGAATATTCCTTTGAGAATCAGAAGATGAAATCGAAGATTCATGAACATTCCCGAACATTCTTCGTAGGAATCAAACCAATAACATGCTCGAATATTTACCACGAAAAATATCGCATTGAACTCGGACGAACCTGCCAGAAAAAAGACGAAGGAGGTAGTAGGATATTCTTGAACACTTCAGAGGAATAAATATTGCTTCTAAATTAAGTTGAAGATAAACTTAAAACGCAAATCAAACGTTTTAACATTAAGCCATTAATACAATTCTCGGAATTGCGAAAACGTGGATAGCCACGTAGAGGCGCCGTCCACAAATTACGTAACGCTTAAGGGGAGGGGGGAGTACGGCCAAGCGTTACGGCACATACAAAAGTTTTAGGATTTTCATACAAAAAAGCGTTACGGAGAGGGGAGGGGGGTCGAAAAATGTCAATTTTAGCAATACGTAATAAATGGATGCTGCCAGAGTCAGCTAGTTTCATAATAAAAACCTATAAAAACTATCAAGTTTCGAATAATATCGAACACAATCATTTTGTATGGTGACCTGCATTATAGATCGAATTGTAAATCACGAATTTGATCGTTTTCAGAAGTGTTGCCATATTAATTTTACGTGCATCTCATATAAGTGAACTATTATATTGATAATGTTTCCAAATTGAGATTTATTCTAAATATTTTCATCGGAAGTGTTTTAATAGATTCCAATAAAAGTATCACGCCGAGTGCAGGTCGAAAATATACGAAAAACAAAGTTTTTAACAGAAAATAATGCCGCAAACCATAAAAAATCTAAATACGTGATTTTACTGTTTTGCTGTTTTGATGAAATATGATAGCTTAACTTGCATAAATCACAGCGTTTACTACTATTACGTCTTCTAATTACTCCCAATATCTGCTTGACTGTATTCTGGCTGAAATAACATACATTGGACACCTCACATTTTGAGAAATGGCGCCCAAAGTATTCAAATTTCTAGCATGAACTACCTGCTTCAGAATTTAGGCGTCTTTTCAAATAAATCAGGTTAAAAATGAATGTGGATCAAATCTAAGACTCATTTATAATATATTTCTTCAAATTGAATGAAATAAGCCAATGTTTTGACCATGTCGTGCATTTTTGTATGACCATCTGCTTTAAAATAAACAGGGTTCCAAATTTCCGACTTTTCTTTGAGTTCTTTCGCTTGGTAGTCTTCTGATTCATTTAATAATGTTAGTTTTATGCAGTTATACTCCACAGGCATTATGATACGTCTTTATTACTACACAGAACTATTTTTTTGCGCTTTTATCAATAGCATTTTGATGTTTAATCAACCGAAAACTTATATACTTTATTTTCTCACGACATTTTATGCAATAAATTAACCATTTCCAACAATAATTCTGTGTCATATTTTAAAAACAACTCATCTAGCTTTGGTCCAGTAACTCAAATTTGAGTAAATCGATTAAGGACAAGGTATTTGAAGTACATTGCTCAAAATTTCTAGAGCGCCGTTTTTTAGAACCGTTGAATGGATTTGGATTAAAATGCATCACGCTATTGACAACCACTGAACAATTAGCTTGATGCATTTTCATCCAAATCCGTTCAACAATTCTAAAAAATGGTGCTCTAGATATTTCGAGCTATGTACTCCAAATATCTTGTCCTTAAACTCACACGAAAATTCCCAATTTTGGCGTGACGTACGTAATGGATGCCAGGGCCTCCAGTTAGCCTAGTGGTTAAGACTATGGATTGCCAATCCGGAGACGGCGGGTTCGATTCCCGTTCCGGTCGGGAAGATTTTTCTGATCAAAGAACACTAAGTTGAAGCGAGGCAGGCTAAGTCACGTCCCCACTGGGAGCCATAGAGAAGAAGAAGAAGAACATAATGGATGCCCCCCTCCCTTTTTTTGCTATCGTGCATTTAGAATGGCGATCGAAAAACCTCAAAATTTTTCAGGTTTCATAGAGTGACATTTGTGGATGTCGAAATTCCAGCAATTGGGTTCATGAGGGGTAGCCAGGTCATTTCATAATCGAAATCTCCGTCCAAAAATTAGTCGAAATTAAAAGTTTCTTCATTTTTAGTGCCCAACTATTTTTAAAATGCATTTAAACTTTGCATGTGGAAAAAAAAGGTCGGTGTTTTGTTTGTTTAACCATCAAAACAAAGGAATTGGAACGCAATAAAAACTAGTTTCAATACTTAGATTTCGATAAAGTTCAGCAGAAAGATTTGGAGAATTTTGAAATTCGTCGCAAATTATACAGGTCAGATAACTCTGTGATAAAGCGTACATCTACGTCTTCATGGAACATGAAGTCATTTAATTGTGGGACTCAAGGTAGTGATCAAAATTACTCTGAAATTTACAATTGATTTTTTATTTTAGGGTAAGCACACATTTTCCGAGGAGCAACTAAAGAACGAATTCAGTAGCGGCAAGAAAAGGTTTTACAGTATGCAGGTGGACTCTGAAACCCCAGTGAGTCAGGATGAACTGTAGGGGCATCTGGGGTAATACGCACTGTCGAGGCAAAACGCACCCCCTTTGTTTTTCAGGGATTATCGGTTTTAGAGCTTTGAAACCTTATCAGTCTAATATAACGTCTTAATAAATGAGCATCTGGAAAATTTTACACATCTGCGTTACGTAATTAGTGAGAAAAATGAATAAAATTGAAAAGCACGATTCTGATGTAATTTTCCCGATCGTTTGTCGAATGATTTGATGGTGAAAACCGACCAAACATCTAATGCTGTTGTGTTTATTCAGTTCATTGAGGGCAATGCTAAGCAGAGGAAAAATAACTTAAACAGTAATCTACGTAAATTATATGTTTTAAACTATTTTATTTTTTGCTATTGATTGGGGCAATATGCACTCCATTGGTTGGGGCAAAACGCACCTATAGAAAACAAGCTGTAATAATATCTATGAGTGCTCTGTAAGTAATCGCAAACTAAATTGAGCTATTGTTTGTCTTAAAACCTTATAAAACATGCATTTTGTCTAAGAAGTAAAAAGATTTCTAAACTCGACGGTGCATCTTGCCTCAATGTTGTGGTGCGTCTTGCCCCTTTGTTTGAGTGCATCCTGCCCCATTGTTGTAGTGCATTTTACCCCGAGCAAGGGTGCATACTGCCCCGCATAAACATACGAAGCCGTAATGTTAGTCTTTACAAAAAACGTTATTTTCAAGAGCTGAACTGTATTAAGGCTAAAATTTTGTTTGGTTTCTCTTAGAATGAAAGTATATGCAATGAATGCATGCATTAAACCAATAAATTATTGCCTTTTTATATGCATTTGGACGCATCTTCCTTAAGTGGTGCGTATTACCCCAGAATCCCCTATAAGACCGTCGATGAATTTATTATAAACGATGGGATGGCCTTTCGTATCGTTGAATAGCCATTCTTCCGAAAACTTTAGCCTTGCTGGGTTTGCCGAAGGAGTTAGGTGTCGGTTGCCGCCAGTCAGTCGTTAGGCGAATGGATAATCGATCTCAAAAAATGACCTATAATTAGGGTATGGGTTCCCTTATTAGGCATGTGGCTCCCATTTTCATCCTACGAAAATCAAAGGATTGACGCACCGTTTGTTTTGTTTCTTATTTTTGTATTTTTTGTTAGAAGTGAGCACGCTTGAAAACAAAAAGAACGGAATCGGTGCCGTAATCGCTTGTTTTCGAATAGGATGAAATTGGGAGCATGAGATTACTGATGGCACACTATTATAATAAACTATTTAGAAAATGTAGGCCATTATGATAGTAAAATAAGTTGTATTAAGTAGAAGTTATGATACTGAACTGCACAATAACTATATGGAGCCAAACGTTTCCGCTACTAGTTCTAGAAAAAGTATTTTTAGGACATACACGTTATAAATACGTCGTTTATTCATTCACAAGAGCCCTATTTTGCAACGGTACATTTGAGAACACCTGTACTATGATCAACACACATTGGTCCGTCTTTCGACACGGGCCAGATTTTTTCGAACTTCGAAAACCGCTCTTCGAAGTTGGAACGCAAAAGCGAAAAAGCGAACGCGAAGAGCGGGAGAGAATTTCACAGAGAGAGCATCTGAGGAGGAGGAGGACACCACACACACACAAGAAAAAGATGGAAAATTATAATGGCGGCGCTGTCTCGTCGTGTCGATTATTTTCGTCAAATTAAACGCATTTAATTCGGTTCGGGACGGAAATGGTACGCGCATACGGGTGGTAAAAGTGACCGCGGACCCTCGGACGATTAGTGCTCGCGTCGGGTGTCGTTTTCCGGCGAAATATCCTGGGAAAACAATGGCGCGGGTTGCAGTTGTTGTTTACTCTTCTTGTGAGGAACTTTTTCACTCTTGATGGAGGAGACTTCGCAGCAGCAGCAGCAGTAGCAGATCCAATCATCATCGTCGCAGCAGTAGCCAACAGTCGCAGCGAAAAAAAAAAGTTTTTTTCACATCACGAAACGAAGAAAGAAGAGTGGTGTTCCATCATCCAGCTACGACGATGAATATTACTAAAATCGAAACTACAGTACTATTTCCCTGCTGGACATTACACAATTGGAGGAAAAAGTGAGTGGAATCGTATGTGTATGTGGGGTGATTTGATTGCAAAGCTGCGAACCAAAAGTGTAGAGAAAACTGCATTTTGCAAAAAAATGGGGATCGCGGGAATCGATTGGCTTATGTGCCGTCCCGTCCCGTCGTCGTCATCGCCGTCGCATATTCTGGATTAAAAAAGGTGCAAAATGGCATGTAATGATGGGAGTGACAAGGAGGGGCGCGATCAAGATGGATTCACTGACTGCTGAAAAAAAAAGTGATACGAGCAATGGATTTTTGATTGGAGTAGCGGACGTCTCTGGCATCCGGAGGATCCTCTGATAGCTTGCGAGCCATTGGACTATCCAAAACACAGTATAGGCTCGGGTCTTCTCCTACACACCTCTTGGTATCTACACATCTACCCATACTGTGCTCATTAGCAGTGCACAATGATCGCAGAGCCGCATCTAGCTGGACAACACTGTTTAAGCCTAAAACATTAGTTTTACTCATGCTCTATCGACTGAGTTAGCCGGAAAATACGATAAAAACATATTTGTGTCCTGTTACCCTAGTGATGTTGCAGCTTTCGCGGATTCCGCGGTTTTGATAGTCGCAATTTTCGCGGATTCGCTTACATTAAAATGCTAGTACACAAGTTCAAATATTTTTGGCCAAAAACAAATCAATGCTTAAACATCTGGTTTGACTAGATCGAATTTTCATTAGTGTTAAACAGATGTTTCCTCTTTAGTTCATTCCTTGTCATGATCAATATTTGGGCAGAACAACCATTGCATGTCGCAGCTTCTCCCGGTTGTCGTAGGCGTATATCAATTTATTTATGCAAACTTCCCGTTATCAGATAGAGTAGAGTCTGCTCTATCTGTTACTGGTCAAAGATTACATAAATAATAGGAAATACGTTCAACAGCACCTGTAGAGTACAGTCACTATATACACAGTCTGGCGGACTGTCACTTTCGACCGGAGCCAATCGAGCATGACGTCATAGTGTCCACACCGATAAATGCTACACCGTGACGTCATGCTCGATTGGCTCCGGTCGAAAGTGACAGTCCGCCAGACTGTGTATATAGTGACTGTACTGTAGAGGCAGACATTCGCAAAGGTTGTTACGCCCTTTTCAAACGTTCGTCTAGAAATATTTGACCCCGTGTACTCGATGCATTGGGGCGCAAGTGTCGCGGGTTCTTGAATTTTATAAAACAAAACTCAAAAAACATATATTGAAAACATTCAAAACAACGAATTTAATAATTGCATAATTGCATTGATACGACATTGTTTTTTTTCATGTTCCGCGGTTCCCAACCTTAAATAGCATTATTTTAAGCAATTCTAAAGTTGTTTATAAATCAACGAGCATTTCACCAAATTATTTTCATATTGGGGAATCAGAACTGCCAAATTATTCCGGTTGTTTCGGTAATCGATACTAACTTTCAATACAAAGACTGTCAAAAAAAAAACATGGAATAGGTAAAGAATTTTAATTTATTTTAATGAACGAGTTCAGTATTATGTTATTATAATTAAGAGAGGTGATTCAAAATTAAGTTTGTAGACATACAAAAATATAGTTTAAATGTTCATAAATACCCCTCGAAATGATATTTTTGGAGCAAATTTGTGAAATATTAAAATTCTTCTGGCATCTCATTTTTCAAAGCACACGGACACCGTTTTCAGCCGGAGGCTGGTGGCTGTACAGACTGGACGAAATTCAAGGTTACTGATAGACGAAAATTCTCGCGAAAGCCAATCAATTAATTTCAGTGTGTATCGTCCCAAATGTTCATCATAGAAACAACAACTCGTTCATTTACTCACAAAGGCGTGAATGAACTCATCCAGCGTGAGTGTGTTGCCCGCCAACTAACTGGAATGAAAATTGCGAGAGCGCTCTCGAACTATTTTCAATTCAGCTGCGAAAGACAATCTGCTCGAAAATATCGTGCTGATTCTCGTCTTTCATTCCGATTCCCACTCACGGTGATAATATATATCATCGGCAGGAGCATGGGGAAGATTTCATCAGAAGCCCGTTTGTGTGCATTAGGGTTCGGAATTAGTCAGAAATAAAGTTATAAATTTGTTTGGTAGATCGAGGACTAACATGCAAGGGTTCGTTAAAAAAATACATAACGGGGAGGAAGGAAACCTAGCGCGTAACGCTCTTCATGCAAAATTTTAAAAATTTGAAAATACATAAGTTGTTTCGTAGTTGGGGGTTTTGGGGGGCTGAAATTGTCAAATGTTGCATTCCTTTCGATTGATTAGCAAATGTGTCATCAACTAGCACTCAAGTGCATGATGATTTTAAATCTCGGAATTGATTAATTGATAAATATCCCGGGAGCGGTTGCGTCGTGTACTGAGCAGAGCGTTAATGATTAATCATAAATTTAATCATGATTAATGATTAATGATTGAGATTAATCAAAAATCATTAATCATAATCACAAAAATTTCTCATTTAATCATTAATCTTAATCACACTGATTCCACTATTTAATCATTAATCAGTAATCATAATCATAAGAAAAAAAAGTTAATCAATCATTAATCATTCATTACATAAAATGATTCATCATATTAAATATATTATTCAATTAAAGTTGGTTAATTGCTGTTCTAAATATTATGATTTATGATTCTTCTTTCAAAAATCTCCCAGGCAAAGTTATCTTTTACTTTTGAAACTTTAAAAATATTTTAAGCAACAAATATATTTTAATCACTTCTAGTTTTTGTGATTGATTAATCATGATTAATCATGATTTTTAATCAATGAGCCATTTTAATCATTAATCATAATCAATAATCATAGATAAAACCAAATTTAGTCATTAATCATAATCTTTAATCATCCTCAAAATCAAATTAATCATTAATCATAATCAATAATCACTGAAATGAAGATTTTAATCGTCAATGATTAATCATGATTAAAAATTTTGTTAATCATGAACGCTCTGGTACTGAGACACGCATCATGAAAAATGCACGCATGTTGTACACCGCGTAAGCGCGGCGTCGCTGCAGGTAGTCAAAGCCGCGACTGCTCGAGGGACATTTATTGGACAAATGGTGTATCCGGTAAAGTTATTAAATAATTCAAGGATTTACAGAAGATAGATCGCTTGATTCGTAAATGTAACTCTTCCGCTGAGGAAGAGACGAACCAGCCAAGGGCTCAAAGTCTCTCAAATAAAGATAAATCAATCAATCTTCCGCTGAGTGGCACAAAAAAGCAAACAATTTTGTTCAATTACATTATCTCTATCTAAATGGTCAGGATCATGATATGTGATGTATTAAATTTTAGTATGTTTGTACAATTTTTGATTCCTTCCTTCTCCCTCAGAGAAGCATGTTTTTTTTAACTATGTAATATGTATACGGTCTGACCCATAATCGTAGAGGGAGTCCACGTGTCCACGCTTGCTAAAACTACATCTTTTTTTACTCTTCAAGCAATCATTGCAGAAAACACCATCCTCTTGTGCTCTTACCAGTGCATTTTGTATTACACAAGTTTAACTAGTGATACGAGAACGACCAATCCACGCTCGATGAAATGACCTTGCCAAAGGCACACACCTTCCGGTTCATCCGTTAGGTTTAAAATACCGTTAGAGTTGCTTACCAAGCTCATTTTACTGTAGCGCAAAATATGTGTCTCAAATATGTAAATGCATCAAGGTATAAAAATGTGCATCTTTGGTGAGCATTATTTAAAGATACGGTATCGATACCGCGCTGCTTTTCCTTTGAATCGGCACTCGTGGTGATAAATTATTATCAATCGCAGTGAAAATTATCACCTGCGATATTAACTATACTCCAGTTTTCGCTTCCTTCGAATCGTTCACTTTCGAGCGGCGGTGCGAGAGTTGTGATCGATGAATGAACACCACTTCGAGAGCGCGAGTATCTTTGTTTACAAGCGCCACTGCAACCAGCGAGAGTTTTCCTCATGAGGAAATGCATGCATGCAGCTAGACAGTGACAGCTGAGTTCATTGCATTAGCGAACAAAATATGCACGGTGAGTTTGGGAATGCTTATCGGCTAAAAAATCATGGTGAGTGCTCCACGATACGATTATTGGTAACCTTGACGAAATTTAACACTAGACAACCGACACGACATACATTGAGAGCACAAGTGGATACGAGGAAGAAGCATTTCTTGCGAACAATTTCATCACTCGGAACGGATGCCCTCACATCATGGCAAATAGAGAGAATAATTTATGATGTGAAAAATCTTCGTTGTCGTGGTGGGATTCGATCCCACGACTCTGAATTTATCAGAACAGCGCTTTAACCGACTAAATCATAGGACAGGTTGAAACTTTGCGGAATGGAAAGCCAAACTGACTCCAACCCTCATACGAACCCTTTTCCGCAATTGCTTCTCTATTTTGGCTTCTAGGTACCAATCTCTCAACACGCTGGCGCTTGTATCCTCTTACTAAGCGAAAGCAATTTATTTTGATAGCACCGAGATTTTAAGTCGCCATCCGCATACCTAGACATAGCGCCAGTTCAGCTAATTTGAAGTCGTGGGTTCAAATCCCATAAGAATGCGATGTTTACACAAATTCATCTCTCAATTTGCCTATTAATTAAGGACAGACTCATTAGAATCCCAAGATGGCCGCCACAATGGCCGACTTGTTCACTTACTTACGATTTTGAGGACACAAATCTCATCGAAAAACCAAACCAGCGCACCGGATCTTCTTATTTTAAGCTTATTACAAGTGAGCAAAAACAAAATAAAAATCGTGGGAAGTGCACTTCTTCAGATTTGTGCATCACAAGTTCTGAGCTGGGATTTCAAGACATTTGTCCTTAACACTCTGTGTCCTGAGACCTGATCTTAAAGTTTTTTTTTTCAATTATTTATAAAAAAACAACTCTTTCAAGGGACTTAATTCATGAACAGAAATTTTTGGTAACTACTTCAATGAATACCCAAAACGCACTTTGAATAGGTTTCACAATATGTGCATTGCTCAAATCAAATTGTTAGCCCTCTGACCCATTGTAGACCCCCAAATCTTTATGAATCAAGTCATACTCTGAAACTTAGTTTTAATAAGCGTAGTAACTCGCCTTTAAGCAATTAAATTGGCTGGAAAGTTAAAAAAATAGGTTTTTGTAAGCTAATTGCAAAGCTTGGCGAATTGTAAAAAAACAATAAACATTGAACTGCACGCTATTATTGAAGCTGTCAGTACATTTATTTTCAGTATTTATCAATTTGATGGGGAATGACTACTGTACATTGCATATTTCATTCATAGCAGAACACTATTTTACAAAGCGAAGCACAAATTACTTACGGAAAAAACTGGATTTGAATTAATGACAAAAAAGTCATGAAATCATAAAATATGCCACTTCACGATATCATGACTTTACGATATATCTAACTCTTTTTTTAACAAACAGTTAGGCTGAGTGTACCAGTTATCGCCATATTGGTTCCCTATTTGGTCGGCGTTCAGTCAGAGTGGACCACGCGATTTTTTGGGCAGGTAAAGATAAGCGAGGGAATTCAATAATTCTGAACTTTTCAATGTTATTTTGATGCAGATCGTTCATTTCATAAAAGAGTAATAGTTTTTCAAAAAACAATCCGCTTGATTTGGTATCCTAAGCCTTTGCAGGACATTTTCCCAGAACCATTGAAAAACAGATGGTCCAGTCTGACTTAACGCCGACCATTTGGCCATAGTGGTTATATGAGATATTTCAAAATTTTGCATCATTTCAAGAGATTTAATGACAAGATACTTTTAAGTTCTTGCTACTACAACTTTCATAATAGGTCAAAGCTTCAAAACTTGCTAAATTCTCACTATGGCCAAATAGGGAACCACTATAGCGATAACTGGTACACTTACCCTATAATTGCCAATGGCGTTGCGACAAACATTTTTTTTCTGTTCGAGTGAGCCACTGCGACCAGTATTTAGATCTTTTGTGGCATTACCCGTATCCTTAGTATTTAGTGCATGTCGTACTACTCCATTGTCATTGAGAGGCAATGAAGCATCGATCTCTGTACAGTTCCTGTTTTGTTATCCCAGAGGTGCAAGAAATCGATTGCGTTAAAAAGGTCCCGTTATCATAGAGATTTAAATTCCAGTGAAAGAGCGCTTCTAATCAAACGCAATCTATTTGAATTCTGGGAAAAACAAAACGGTGGTACTGATATTTATTCATGCATCGGAACTATAGCCCCATCCATGTCTTGCTTCTAGTTTAGTCCCAGGACAACATAGAAGAACCCGGCACTTTATGCTAGTTGCAAAACTCTGTCAAATTAGAGAATGTGTTCTGCAATAAGAATAAGACGTTATTCAAACCATATGCTGCATTTGATCAGTGTTTATGACCTTTCACTAAATAGATTTACTTTGAAAATCTGAAATACAGATGTGAAATTAATTCAAGTTATATGGTGTATCCGAACTTATTGAACACCGTGTTGAATTGAGTTGAATTGAAAGTTTTCTAGAAACTCTGCGAAAAAATACTTTAAGCTTTCCAGTAATAAAAATAAAACGCCATCTGGAAATATCGCAAGTAACTGCTTCAAGAGTGTAGCTAAAACTCTTCCATTTCCTAATTTTATTTGCTTATATACGACCAAGTGTTGACTGAAATCCGCTTTTCCAAATACTATTGGACACATTCCACGTGTTACGTTTTGCGCGAGAATCAAACTTTTGCTTCCAAAAATTTTTATGTTTTTAAATACATGCTAACCAGCATATCAAACGATCAGATTTGAATAGAAGATTCATTTTATGCGTTCTAGCTGGGAATTGAACATTTGTACTTCAAAATAAATCAAGAAATACAGCGTAACGGGACACCATCGCAAAAAATGACAGTTTTTGACCAAACGACAAGAAATTTGCTACTTTCTTAAAGTAGTTTTCAATGTTTCAGATACTATTCGAAGAATATAAGTAATTATTTTCATTTCGGTGCAAAAAGAATCAAAATCGGCAGCTAAAGCCCGGAAATATCGTTCAATGAAGTCAAATAACCACGGTGTAGAAGTGCGTGGAATGTGTCATTGGTAAAAAAAGCTTATTTAAATTCACAAGTGTTCAAAGCACGTTCGAAGTTATTCAGTACTTAATAAACTACTGTTCGCTCATTTATTGCAACGTGATTTCAAAATTTGTAAATCACGATATTTAGCATACTTTGTTCAAATTATGGGCATCTGTGCATTCATAAAGCGATGAAATAGCAAAAGCAACACTAATCTAAATATGTTTAATGTCACGATAGCATACAATAATGGGCATTTACAGCCAAAATAGTTCCAGCTATATACATATAATATGAAAAAAGGAATAATGTTACCTAGGGGGCGAATTTTTTTTTCTTCAGCTCTAAGGGGGCGATAGCTTAAAAAAAAATGGGAAACACTGGTTTAGAGTCACCACACAGTCATTAGAATTATGACCGATTCATAAATCAACAACAATAATAAGAAATCATCCAATAATAAATAAGGCTTATAATTACATAAATTTGCGTCATGATTCTAGAGGACATGCAGAAAAATATCATGACTCAGTTTCCCACGTTCTGTCGGAATCATGAAAGACAGCTACTTTTTTCTTGAAAAAGTAAAGTTCATGACTCTTTTTGCCGATGCAATCAAAAGCAAAACATACACAAATTGCATGAATAAGGCTTTTGATTTCAAAAAAAAAAAATCCGCATGAATAGAGCATATGCGGCATGATTTCATGCCGTGATTTTTCCTTTTTAGCTCCAAATATGATATGCTAATTTATCGACCGTATTCTATTAATAACTTGATGATTTTGTGGCTATATCGGTCTCTTTCTACTCATAGTATAAGGGATTAGAGATCAAAGTGGATAATGAAATGATAGATATGATAGAATTCGCTAGGTAGCGAACAAGTGTGGAAATTTTATAGAAGGTGAAATTAGGCAAGTAGGCCATGTATTGAACGAATGCATCGAATGCGTGAAACTTCTGCCGTGCGACCTGTGCTTTTAAACAGATCGGCTTGGTTGGTAGTTCATACCACCTTACCAAGACTGGCAAAAATTTTAAGGCACCCGACTGCCTATGTATTGTTCTGTTTTCATCACAAATTCTATCGATCGGTAGCTTTTTCGGAATTCGCACTCCGTTCATAGGGGTATGCCTATATCGCGGTGTGTTCTTCCTATTAGCTTTTTCGATCTTATAGGATAGAACACTTTTCTTTTTGAGCCAAACTTTTCAACTCCAAATATGGAAAACGTAATGTCGAGGTTATGTTACGGCAAAGCGAGTCATGATATCATGCCGATTTCTTATGGTGTATCTTAATAACTCAAAATCACACATTTAGCACTAAATTATGACACGTTTTGTCAGTTTCGGATTTCGGACTTTTTCCCGTGCAAGTCAACCCGTAATTATCGTAGGGCCAAAGTGACTCGCCTATTGTCAGAGACCCAAAGGTTAGGACCCAAGTCAATGGCAAATTTTCAGGATGGCCGTATTGTCCGTTGCTGTTTGAACACTTAATTTTTATACTAACCCCAATGCTATTTTGTATGCTAAGCAGCATGTAGGGTAGGCAGTAGCATGGTACACGGTTTATATGACAAAATACAAAAAATTGAATAACTCTAACTCCTGTATACTTTTTGAGTTCCACTTTGGTCCCATATCAACTGTGCAAAATTTCAGATCGATCGGAAAAAACTATATTTTAGCGCCCGCCATTCTTAGTTTTTCATACGATTTACTATGGGGAAATTTTACTTCTGCAAAGAAAAATCGCTAGAAGTCACCCCTAGATTCCTAAAAATAAGTCGATGAATGATTTCTATAGAAAACTTCACGAGGAATCATACCTCCGAAGACCGCAAACCGATGCGACGTTCGTGGAAAAATTATTAAGCCTCCCCCGATCGATAAAATGACGAGATTTTGTTATTTATTGTTATTCCTTACATGTTAAACAGCGTTGGCATGCCATTCAGTTTTCAGTCAATAACTTTTTCTACATGCCTTAGATCGCTTTACGGTCTTTGAAGAATTGGTTCCTCGTAAAATTTCCAACAGAAATCATTCATCGATTTATTTTTAGGGGTTAAGGGGCGACCTGTGGCGATTTTTCTTTGAAAAAGTGGTTTTCCCCATAGTAAATCGTATGAAAACTTAAAATGGCTGGCGCTAAAATATAGTTTCTCCGATCGATCTGAAATTTTGCACAGTTGATATGGGGCCAAAATGGAACTCAAAAAGTGTACAGGAGTAAAATGTCTTTTGGTGTCCCACGCTAGTAGGCAGTAGTCGTGTGCGTTATAAGCTGCAACATTTTAACTAATAGATTTGGTTTTTAAAGAGGATATGTTAATATGCATGGAAATCTGTTCAAGCAGTATAGAGCTACTAATTCGGCACTGCAGTTTTGGGGTATTAAAACGAAATGGAAATTCAAAAACTGTTGCAACAGTCGAACTCTCTTCATCCGTCTCATCAAGCAGATTTCTCAATATTTACATTTTGGACTTAGGTCCTTATCACATGTTACGCTAGATATAGCTAAAACTTAAAGTCTTGACATTAACATTTTTGTCCAGATAGATGTGCCTCTTACACCATTGTGCAGTAGTATATCTACAACAGTAAACAGGGTGCTTGGATCTAAGTTGGGCAAGTTAACCCTTAAATGCACAATGTTGTTTTAAAACAACATACCTAAAAACGCTCCAAAATAATTGACCTTCACTTTTATTATTAATTATTAATTTATTTTTTAAATCAGTTTTTTATTGTCGTGCGCCTTTAAGGGTTAACAATGCGATTATAAGCAAAGCTTACTGTTCGATTTGGGGCATGAGTATCTCAATAGGCTCATAAGTAGAGGAAGTACTCTGCAAAAATAAGTAGATCGAAGGACTTTACAAAGTAAATCTTTCGATTACAACGACTCGGAAAATCAAGCCACAAATCCTATATCGGAGCCCTCACCCTAGAACAGTTTCTCTTGCGTCGCTCTTGGCTAGAGCTGGTTGTTTGTTGGATTGAATGGTTGGTTAGCTGATTCGTCCGCGCTCTCTCGCCATTGCATCGCAACTCGGTCTCGACCTCGTCCCGTTGCACAATGCGGTGCGGAGATGCCGTCGCCAGCAAATAACACGAATGTTGTGAAGAGCAGCGCACTTATCCGTTATCAGTATTGCCAGTTTGTTGGTGAACATTAGTATCTGGTCGCGATACACTCAGGTACCTACGAGTGTTGGTCTTTGCAATTAGGATATCGAACACCAATGACAAACAAAGCAAACGGATTTGGTAAGATGCTGAAACAATTAAGTTTAGAGTGGCCCAAGCTTACATGGAACATGTGACAAGTATTAAATTTCTCCTTTTTTTTTTTTTTTTTTTAATTTATTTAAGACATTTTACACCGTCTGGTGCATTCATGTCATGAAATAATGAGCATCGCACTGCATTGCTTTTTCACAATACAACAATACATATTTTCCTAATTAAATTAATTACACAATATTCAAATTTTCTTCCTAGATCTAGTGTTGTACACTTTCCAACCCGAGTCTGGAATATCATCTCCACGAAATTTCTTCTCGTCCTGTGTCTTTCCGATTTTTTGGCAACCCTTGCTACGCTGCTGTGAATCCTCTTCGCTTGTTCCGCTCGATGTTCCCGTTGACAATCGCCTCTTGTTTTTGGATGAGGATTCCAGTTCATTGTTATCGTCGTCGTCGCTGTGCAGGCTACCGTCGTCGTTGTCGTCATTCCCTCTGCTTATTTCACCTTCGAATGCTTTGTCTGTATCGCTCGTATCAATTAGTACTGGATCAATAGTAGCGCCGTTGTTTGTCTGCTCTGTTGGATTGGATGTCGGTGTTTGGTGATGGTTTTGTTCTTTCTCCCGTAAAGAAGCTGCAGCGCAGCTCAGTGGCAGGTGATTTTTTTTATTGCATTGCGCACACGATTTGGCTTGATTGGGGTACGACACTGTGGTGCTTTCGTTATTAATGACAATGCACGAAGGCACTGGTTTAGTCATTTTCATCCTCACAACTCTTACTCCGTTGGGTATCCCGGAGAAGAAATGTTTCCACACTTCGTTATAAACGCTGATTACCTTGCCATATTGCTGCATGTGTTCGAAGATCACGGTGTTAGGCATTTGAGGTGGAAGGTCATGGATCCGCACGTTGATAGCGTTGCTCTCCACAAACACCGGTATCTTGTACTGTATACCATCACATTCCAATGAGTGTTGGTAATTGTGTTGCTGGTAGAGTTTTGCGGCTGTACTATAATCGCTCATTTCGATGAACGCACACTTTTTCAGATTGTGGAGTTGGATGTTTTTGACGTCAGCTTTCTCGAGCTTGATAGCCTTCTCCAAAAACTGCATCAATTTTGCCGGTTCAAGGCGTTTCGGGAGGACACTAAAGTCCACGACTAACGTGTTCTTCCTGTGCGAGGACATTTTGCATCGGCGAGATACAAAACTGCGCGGCAGGAACGAACAACAGAGATTTGCTATGTGAAGCACGTCTATCGCGCACGAAAGGCAATTGTCAACTGTAAATTTCTCCTGAAATGAACGTTTCAGTGGTCAATGTTGTAGGTTTGTCCCAACATTGGTAAAGATCGTACAACGAGTGTTTAAGCCTTGTATTGCGATTTTCGTGAAATAACTTTGAGTCGGCTAAGTATAAACACAGCGTCTTCTTTATCCTTTTTTTTGTATTGATAAAATGTTACAAGTGTTCTATGGTCTGGGTTACTGACAACTGAACAAAATGCTCTAGACACACGCGGGTGATGAGAAATACGTCACGAAATACTCAAATACTTGCACAAACGTTCTGTAATCATTCGTCTACTGATTGACCCGATTAGGAAAAAAAACAATCGTTGACTCGCACGCCTGCCCGCAAGTTGATCAATGAATGAATCCTGTGCACTTGCAATCAATTATCTACCTGGCTGGCAACACTCACGGTTACAGAAGTTACACAGATTTGTGTACTACTAGATCAGCCTCACCGCTGTGTCAAATGTACACAGATACTTTTCCGGCTCCAGCGCTGGCATGAAAACAAAATAAACAATTATTCTTGCACTGATCGATTCCTGATAATGCAGAGAAAATTAGTTATGAACTTTGCTCCCATACCAGCGCTAGAGCCAGAAAAGTGACTGTGTACATTTGACACAGGGGTGGAGGCTGATCTAGTAGTACACAAATCTGTGTACATTGTACACAAGCCTGTGTACATTGTACACAAGCCTGTGTTGTTTCATTTTAGGGTGCTTGTGTCCATACCGATTCCAAGTGTAAACTCTTCTCTCTTATTACAATATCAGCACACCACGAGCAGTAGCAAGAGTACCGCTGCTTGCTGCCAGCCAGCCAGCGAGCCAACCATTCAGCCGCACTACAAGATTGCTGATAATAATGTATTGGTGCGATGGTGGCGTGTGGCCCGTTACTAAATACACCATCCATACACACCCTCCGCCAGCGCACTTTACACCCGGCCAGCACCGACCGCTATAGCTTTATTGTGGATAGGTCTGTACCTACCTACCTATAGCAGCTAAGCTTAACTTGACGCAGAGCAAGCAGGCCGCCGTTCGTTCGTTGGTTAGTTTGGGGCGCACTCCGTCCATTCCGTTCCATTCATCATCGCTCTTCTTCCCGGGTAGGGAGGAATGACAAAATAGGATAAACTTTTGGCAATGGGATAAAACCGCTGGGATTTTGATCTCGATTTGTTTAATTAGAGCTAAACAATGGATAAGCTCTAGGGCAGGGGTTCTCAAACTTTTCCATTCCGGCTCCATTCAATATTAGGATTAAACTATGTTTACTATAATTTAAACTTTCAACAAAGTCTTTGCAGATATTGTGGAAATTTCAATTTTGTTGTCACTCCAAATCATACATTTTTGTACCGTGTTTTCTCGTGCATAAATTTTATGTGTTAAGCGTTTAACTTTAATTTTTTTCAATCATATGAAAAAGTCTGAAATTTTACATAATAGAACCTTGAACCTACTTCAGGAACTTAGTAAACTATTAGTTCCAGACTCGATTGCAGAACGTAAACAGTAATTTCCATGTGCAATATACTGCGGACTAAGACTCATAATAAAGAATTTTGGTTAAAGTTCTGAAGAAACATCAAGGAACATCATATATATTAATATACGTGTGCTGGTTCTCCAAGATTTTTTTTGTAAAATCTAAAAGGTATAAAAAAATAAATTAAGTAAGGAGAATATTTGTTTTAATATCGCCCAAACCTTCACGACCCACCAAAAATCAGTCCGCGGCTCATCAGTGGTTCGCAACCCATAGTTTGAGAAACGCTGCTCTAAGGTATGTTAACCAATAGTGAATCACTTAGTTACTGAAACTGAACTCCTTCGAATGAGGCTGATATCCAATCCTTTTTGCAAACTTGATTTTGTTTACTAGACACACCATCCGGAACAGCAATGTAACGTATGCATTAAAAAATGCGACTTTTTTCGAAGTGAGCTGGAAACATGTCTGAGCAAAACATAAACATTTGGTTATTTTTGTTTACGAACAGCATCTATAGTTTATGCTAGAAAAAGATAGTACAGGTCATTGAAGGCAGTTTTATCGAAGTTCGTAATGTTTTAGCCACAGTAGTCAAAAACAAATTTATTCACAAATTTTTCGACATTTTTACCGTTTTAAAGAATTTTCCTATGTAAACTATTACATACTTAGTTGCGTATAACCCTATTTTCACTGCTTCTTGTAAATGCAAACTGTGAAATAATTGAGAAACTTGATAAGGAAAAGGATCCCATGGTACCCGAAGTTTGAAAGAACAGCAAATTTCGATAATTATATCATGCTAATCGTCTTTGTAGATTCATGTTAAAACAAGTCATCATTATCCCCATGATATTTGCAAATGAACAAGTATATCTTCCTTAAACATTTAGTGTCATTGAAGTAAAAGTTGACTACTGTTTTGATGGAAAATTGGTTATCCAAAGAGATTAATTATTATGATTTTACCGGGTTTTCTACAAAGCACCGCCCAACTTCAAAACTCAAATATAGTGTGAGATGATTACAATCTTTTAAGTTTTCCGTAGATTTTCATCAACTACACAAATATATACTCGTATGAACGGAGCAACTAGGTACATCACAATGTACTTTTTGCAATTTATCATCGTAATAGGCTGTTTTACCTCACGCAAATTTGCCAGGTAAGGGCCTATTTTTCCACACCAAATTAGAAGTGCTGTAATGGTTTAGTACAGCACTGATTTGCGTTGCGTAATGAACCATTACAGCAATGTTTTCAGTTTTAATGAACAAACTTCTTGATGCTTTCTGGACGCAGGTTTGAAAAATTGTGACAACTGCACAGTATATGTACACGCTAAGACCGCTCAGAGCCTAGAATGTGTAAGACCTACTCATAAGTGCATAATTTCCAGACCACACAAAAATGTGTAGCAGTTACACATTCACAAAAACAGCTCGTACTCTCTTCTAGACGCGAAATGTCGATATTTTTCTTGTTTACTAAGGTCATTAGTGAACCTAGCTAGATCTCCGTACAATTTTTTTTTTTTGAGAATTTCACGATTTTGTGGACGCAGGAGCTGATTTTGTGAATGTGCAAGGGTTACACATTTTTGGTGTAGTCTGGAAATTATGCACTTTAGTGCTGAGCGGCTTTAGCGTGTAACGTGCTATGATCAGACTTTCTTGAACATGACCATGGCTTGGCTATGAATATCAGTGTACAGTTTGATGAAAAAGTTAAGTTTTGTAAAAAACTACTATTGTCATCTGAGTAAAAAATCATGGAAAAATTTTATATTTCAACACTTTTTAACATTTATCAGGGTAAGAATGTACTTCGTCGTATGCGCTAATATTCGTCTCCTCAGAAGGAAAATATTTAATCATTACAGATATTCTTACTTACCTTTGCCGATGCCTCATTAGATGGAAGCAAAAAGATGTAGATTATACAGCGCAACATTTTTTTGTCTCAAGAGCAAACTTTTGTGTCTCTGACAGATTTTGGGCCGCTGAATCCGAATCCGTAAGTAAACTTGCATGCAACTTTTGGCGATTTGTATGGGAAATATCGGACCCAACATAAAATGCTTAAATCTATCAAATTTGATTCGGTAAAACGAAATATTTTGCATGAGTCGTCAATTTAGATGTTAATTGATCAATTTACCCTTTGATTGCTTGAAAAAAATATTCCCATGTTTAATGGCTTGCAATCGAAAAAGCCCAAAATCGCATATTTAGCTCTATAAATTGAGGTATAGCTCAAAATTGTGACGTGCTGGAGCAAATCTGAGCCCGGATTCGGATTCAGCAGGCCAAAATCTGTTGGAGACACATAAGTTTGCTCTTGAGACATATCAATAGTTAATTTTTGTTACGCTGTGTTATCGATAACTAGCCTCCTAGCATTAGAAATCGAATAATTACTCCAAATTTCACGTTTCATTTTCACTCCACTTCCCAATTTTCCTCGTTTTGCATACGACGACGGCAACTGCACCAAAGCAGCAGCTAGTCGAGTTGATATTCATCACCATTCAATGTACACTGCACCAGATGCACTTGTTCAACCAACCTTCAATTCACACCCCATAAAAGCTCTGTAGCACTTCAAAGTTTGATTTCACTGCTGCAGAGTGCAGCAAAAGCTGTTCAATTAATCAAATAAATTACTTTTTCTCCGTCGGTGAAATGTAAACAATAAGCTTTCATCATCTAGGGAGGATGCAAGCAATATGCACGTGGATATTCTGCATTCAAACATCGCATTTCACAACCACATAGAATGAATTCTTCTTTGTATCCACCTTATTTTAAAAGCTTTCTGTTCAATCGTACTTAGAAAACATGATTTGATTTGAGTTGCGAAGAATTCGATCGACTTTTCGGATAAACACCTACGGTCAAATCATAATTTTTGATCATCCTATGTACCTATGTAGAAAGTGTGCCCGGAATTCAATGCAGGTTTCGTCCAAAATAGACGTGGGCAAGACGGAAACAGAATTCGAGGGACAATTATTCAATCTTATTATTTTGATGAAATTATATTTCTTTCACAATATACTTTAACATGATATGAAAACTAACTTATAAATTAACAAATGATACCAAATTAGCAATGAGACATTTGGCGAGGTGTAAGAATAAACTCGATCATTATTGGTTGGTGCTTAGGAAGACGAAAATTAGATTAAATCCTACCATATAGTATAGCAAATAGTAAACATGTTGTAGAATCAGGCAAAATGTTCAAATATGACATTCGAGTACAGGGTGCGGCAGGAAAAAAAGTGAAAATTTCAAAGCAATGTTACACGCTAAATATGGAACATATGACTATTTTTTCATGACAGTGTATAAAATGACTAAAACAGTAAAAAAAATAGCTTTATTTCGATGAATAACCAGACTTTACTGATCCAGAGCCATGTAGCTTCACATACTAGACATATATATGATGATATTGTAGAGAAAAGTGAAATTTTTGTTATATCAGATATGAAATTTAGCGACCTGTGTACGACCAAATACCTGTGTCCCATTCCAAGGAAAGTAGGATCAGCGATGGAGTGTGTAGTAACCTTCTTAGCAACGCCACTCCCAACAAATCTGTCTAGAACGCCCTTTGCTCTTAAAAACGAAATGGTTGGTATGGTTCAAAACTTACGTTAATCATATTATTCATAAGTGGATAATCTGATTGCCGTGAATTTTTGAGTTATCTTCAAGCCCATTAGTCTACACAGTGGGCCTGACCGAATTGATATTTGTATCACATCATAGTTGATATGCTGCAAATATTAACCCTAAAAGGGATACCTTCATGGCCTCAGTTTCGTCACCTCGCTTAGTGTGTTCCATCAAAGACGAGCTCTGAAAGGCGCCTGGGGTCCAATGGACCCCAGGTATCCCTTTTAGGGTTAAAACTGAATATCAGATTAGCCGGGGCCCGTAGCGTAGTGGCTACACGTTCACTTCATAAGTGGATGGCCATGGGTTCGATCCCAGCCCCGGCACTTGCAATTTTTCGTCAGTTGCTCTTCACCACGTTAGATGTCCTCCTTGAGGTCTTCATACAGAGAAGATGTTTTCTCGCCATGTTGATGGATGAAGCAACTGCAAGTTCGGTTCGGATGGTAACCAATTTGGCAACAGGCGCATAAGTTCCTCCGTAATCCTGTCCAGGTTGTTCAAGGTAACCCTTTGCGACCAATCGG
>NC_085137.1:395836714-395851628 GCF_035046485.1 Aedes albopictus
CTCTCCCGTCGTCGTTTCGTATGTATCATCATCATTGTCATTTTGCTCTCGTGCAAGCCGTCATCAGACAAGCGATCCGCCTGCGTGCGTCTGTCAGTTTCGATGCGTCGCTTTGATGATCCTAAAGGTGCACTGGAATGAACTAAGAGCTTATTTTGAAATGATTAGTAGAATTATAAAGATCGTATAGATATTTACAAAACCATTTTATTTATTTTTTTCTTACATATTGTCGCGCTTATCTTAGATTCTCAGCAAGCTGCGTTCGAAACGCGCAGCCTCAGATCGCGCCAGACCGCGCACGTATGATTTGTACACGGTGTGCACCTTGGCTAAAACTGGTTTGCAGCCGCCGGGTTGAGCTGTCAGCCGCCGTGTACAAATCAAACGGGCGCAATCTTATGGCGGCTGACTCAGATCAGCAGGATCTGAGTGATTAAGCTAGGATGCACAATACCAATTATCATTACTACAGGAAGGTTTTCCAAAAGCTTAGTTTTCTCGTATAAGGGACCTCCCAACGAACATTTTGTTGGCCGACCACCGAAATGAAGATCTATTGCTCAATCGCAAAAGAAACAAGTACACGGAATAGTGATAGAAGTATAATGTATTGGATGTTTCTTGTGAAACGGTTCTCTTAATACTAAAAGGTAAACATAAACAAAAGACAATATAAACTCGGATGTTCTTCATTCTCTTACGGCAGTGCTGCCAGTTAATCGAAATATAAGGCGATCACTGCACACTCAACACATTTTAGCTGTATAAGAGTGGAACAAATCACTCTCAAGCTAACTTTAGCTTAAGAAACTGTTGTTCAGCTTCTTTTGTTTCTTGGGTTCTTCTGTTATTGAAATCACTGCAATAAATGTTTAATTTTACATGTGAACCATATTTACCTTTTTAGAGTAACTGCAGTTTTGCTCAATCAGAGTCACTATGACACCAATCTGGGTTGCTGGGGGTTAGCGTGTACCAGTTGATACCTACCCGTATAAAAATAAACCATTGAATCTGATGTAAAAACAATAGAAAAACAATAAATTCTTATGTTAACAGCAGGTTAACAGTGATTTCTATGGTATATGTATTGTATAGCAAATTTCTAAATTTAATTCGTTGAAGAGGTTTACATCAGATTTCACCGTTTCAGTATTTTCTATGGGCATACAGTAATCTACACGGAGAAAACAGAATATACATGTTAGCTTATCATTTAATAAAAAAATCTAATTTTTCCGTTTTAATTTTCGCAATGCATAAAAAATATGCACGGCATCTTATCTTTTATGCACTTCTCGGTATATCAGGCATTTATTATAGTTTCCGTGAATATTATGCCATATATGATACTCTTGAGACTTAACAAAATTTTAACCGACAGCTGCCGCCATCGCGTAGTTCGATAAACAGTTCTTTTCGTTCGTAATTTGGCCCCAAAGTTCGTAAAAGTGCATGTATCTACTTGAGTATCGCAATTTTCAATTATCAAAATCGGTAAGTACAGCATCTACATGTTTCTAAGACATGAAACTTCACAATGTTTTAACTTGCAGATTGGATTTGGTTACGGGTGATGCAATCTGCTCCTGCTTTCTTATTTGCTCCAGGAATTCGTCGGTTCAGGAAGTCGCTGATTGTTGCCGATACCGTGTGTGATAATCGATTATATATTCTGTTCCTGTGTTCTGTTCTGATCCAGAGATGCGGTGGAGGAGCATGGAGGGACTTCTGATGCGCCTTGCGTGGTTTCTGAATGTCGATCGGACGGGTGCTGCTTATAAACGTTTGTTTTTATATCTTTGTATTAAAGTCATTGTATTTATCATAAACAATTGAAATAAAACTAAAAATGCCTGTTTGCTAAAGCGTAATTTGTGTAGTTTGTTAAATATTGATATTGAATTGCCTTAATAACAAAAAACAAAAACAAAATCGAATATGCATTTTAACAAATATAGCCGTTGTATGCATTCCAATGCAAAACATCAATATATGCATTGAATGAATAACCACAAAAATATGCATTCCAAAGGGTGGGCAGATCGAATATGGTTTTAGTAAAGATTTTATGCATTTTAGCATTTTCCAATCTCTCCGTGTAATGTTATTAGATTTCATTGTTACAGTGTTTTCTCTAAGGCAGACAATACATTTACATTGTTATCATTAGGTTTCACACCAAACCCCATTGCACCCGATGAGAGCCATGGGACCTTGCATGGGACTTGGTCGATTTTGCGTAACCCTCACACATGTTTGTGTTATACAGTGGACTCTCTTCATGTCGATGTTCTACATCTCGATATCTCTCCCTATCCCGATGGTTTGGTTGGTCCCTTCAATCTGCATACATTTTATCGTTCTAAATGTTGATATCTCCTTATCTCGATATCTCTCCATCTCGATGCGATCTCGTTTGTTTTTGTTCTAGATTTTCTCTGAGATTTTCTCTCCGTATGTCGATATGCCCGTTTTTACAGGTTGCTAGATCTCGTTTCTTACCCGACGTCTCCACTAGACAGAAATGTCTTGCCATTTTGCTGGACAGATGTGTCAAGACAGAAATGTTCTCTCGCTGTTTGCATGGAAAGCAGCGGTGTTGATCATTTCTGTTACGTTTTATCACAGACAAACAGACGTAACACTCTTCAAAACGACTTGGCACATGCATTAACCGATCAATTCAAATTTCATTTGATTTGCGCGATCGTTCCAGCAGATGCGCTAGTGTTCGATCGCTTTGACGTTTGCCAGTGTACACGTTGCTGAACGATGCAAAAGAAAATTACAGGCAATTTGTGTAGTAGTGTGCGTGTCAACAAAACGTCAAATCGAAATCCATCATGGCCGACAGTGTCGCGCGCGGTTCTACCAACAGGTGGCATTGTGCTCATGAAAATGACACCGGGCAAAAGTTTTTGATGAATTTCCTCTAAGAGTTACGTCTGTTTGTCTGTGGTTTTATCTTTCTGGCAGCAAAATGGCAAGACATTTCTGTCTAGTGGAGACGTAGGGTTAGGTGCAAAACATTCTGGCGAGGCGAGGTGACATCTGTTTGTTGACAGTTTTTCCTAGTAACGGACGACTTTTCAATCTAGCACAGAGAACAGACATCCAAGTCCAGTTCCGAAACTGTGTAAGGAATTTAACGGCCATTTGAAATCGGCAACACAAGTGGCAATAGCGTGGCGCTGCAATCGGTTAATTTCCCATACTAATTTAATTCACCACTTGAAATGTTTCAATTCACCACTGACTGTGGCAATATAGTGTTTGGTGGCGTTAGTGTTGTCATCGTGTATTGGTTTGCAACCTTACTCAAGTAAAGATTCAAATCCTTACACAACTTTCCGAATGAAATTTGTTCTAGCCTGGATGTCTGTTCTCTGTGAATCTAGTGTGCATTACAAATTGGTTCTTGAATTCGATCTCTCCCTATCTCGATGGTCCCTTCAATATCGAGATGAGAGAGTCAACTATATTTTTTTGCGTGTTTGTTGTGACCGTGGAAAACTTCAAAAGTGTCAAGTTCGATTCGGGTATTTCGTTTGGAGTTTTACCGCACGGAAAATTTGGCGTTGTTGTCATTTTTATATCCTGTATACAGGTAATTTGTATATATTTGTATTATTTATAGATTATTTGGATTTGCAATTCATCTTTTTACAGCTAAACTTCCAATCATCAGAAGCCGGCAATCGCAATTAAGTGGGGAACTAGCCGATTTATTGTGCTCATCTTGCTCCCAAGGAGGAGCTGTGCTAGTCGCCACCAATAAAGGATCATAGGCTCGGCACGAACAATAAACACTGGCGTATTTACTCCGATTTGGTGCTGCGACGGCAATATTTAAATGCAATAGTGGTTTCGCAGCGCGGTGTCACGAATACTAATGCAAATCTACTGGTTGAACATATGCCCATTTGATTTTGCTGGGAACAGCTGATCTTTGTTTACTATTTTCAACCAGTAACTCAGGTGGTGTTCGTGTATTAATGCAGCGTGTACACAGCAAAAAAAGTTGTTGAATATTACATCGAAATCGCTGCAACCAGGTCGTTACATCGATAGATTAATATTACACAGCCCGATGTACTCGACGGCTGTTGATGTAATAAACAGATCCGACGTAATTCTTGCGATGTAATTTATTCGACGTACACGGTACGATGTAATCCTAGCAATGTACTTAAGGAAACGATGTAAACGCTTGCCAATTCTCCTGAATGGATGATTAAATTGAATTTCATCTTTTTTCGACGAAAACAAATGTGTAGCTAAAAAACCACTAGGGTTTTTAAGATACACAAAATTAAGTCGAAATAAGATCAAATACAATTTAATCAGCCATTCAGGAGGAAAATCAGAAAAAGTATACTCTAGAGGGAAATTTTATTTTTATAGTAGATTTTGTTTTATAAAATTTAAATAATTTACTCATAAGAATAATTATTATATAACAATTAAAGTTGGTTCTGCGAGCACAAAGTAGTTGGGGCGACCATTCTGACGGCAGCGGTGAATAAAGTACCGCTTGAAGACAGCGGCATCGTCATTCTGAAATATATAAATATTCATTAATAATCATTAGCATTAACACTTATGTGGCCGGCAGGGTACCCGGGTACCTTTTTCAATTTCAAATCTCGATATTTTAATGGTTATTGAGACTAGGATGTTGGAACTCTGTTAGATCTTAGAACTCGTGAATATACATATATTACTGGGGTTGACCAAATTTTACAGGGAGGAGGGGCAGGGGGAGGGGCTCCTGCATTTTTTTATTACGTGGAAGGCCGGCAGGGTACCCGGGTACCCACGAAATTGAAATGATCATATCTCCGTCAATTTTTCATCGATTTTGGAAATGTTTAGCTCATTCAATTCAGAAACTCATCATCTATCGGGAAAATATTTGGTTAGACCGATCTAATCACCGTGGTTTTCGGAAAATCCATATTTTTGGGAGCATGTCCTTATACCATATTGAAACCCACATTGTTAAGGCTAGGATACCTTAAAGTGTTTATGGTCAACCATGGCCTCACGGAAGCGTGTTCCGAAATCACAGTTTCAAAGTCAACACGTTTTATGATTCCAGGCCGGTCAGATACAATATGCCAAAGCAATTTTACGATGCTTGGTACCGAAATTGCTACTAACCTACCGAAAATCCCGTATATTGTATTGTATAAAAACATGGATCCGGAAATCCGGATTTTCCGGTACCTATGGTGATCGGACCGGTCCAACCAAATACGATCTCGATAGATAATGAGTTTCTGAGTTGAATGAGGCAAAAACTTTTAAAATCGGTGGAAAATCGCTGAGATATGATCATTTCCATTTCGTGGGTACCCGGGTACCCTGCCGGCCTTCTACGGGTGTTTTTTTTTGCTGGCCACACTACGGTTAATCATTGTTTGATTAAATTCGGATTAAATGACTAATTTTGAAGAAATAAGTCAAAGCAAGAGTAAGGCAAGATGTTTTCCTAGTGTAATCTCGGTGCCTGTTTAGCTAGGAAATCCATCATGCCAGTAGTTTCTCAATATGCTCAAACAGCATTAAATTAGGCAAGGAATCATAATACCCACACTTTTTGTGCAGAAACGGAGAATTTACCTTCTCACCATACTAAAATTTAACTCATTACTACAAATCTAGTACATCACCGATTGGTCCTATTTTTCCAGGAGCTCTTCCCAGAGCTCTTTGCTGGTTCATCCAAGAATTCCAAGATTATTCCTTCCTTAGATATTTATGCACGAGTTTCTCCAGGAATTTCGGTAGGAGGTCTCCGGAAATTCCTCAAGGAGTTCTTCGGGAATTCCTCCAGGGTTTCTCGGTAATTTCTTCGGAAGTTTCCCGCGAATTCCACCAAGAGCTTCTCTGGAATACGTCCAGGAGTTATTCGAGGATTAATCCTGAAGTTCCAAGGTTATTCCTTTCCCCGGAATATCTGCAGGAGTTTATTCTGGAATTCCTGCATGAGGACTTCGGGAAATCCTCTAGGAGTTCTTCGGGAATTCCTGCAAAAGTTCCTCTGTAGTTGCTGCAGAAGTTCCTCGGGAATTCATCAAGAGTTTTTCCAGGAGTGTCTCGGGAGTTCTTCCAACAGTTTCTCGGGAATTCCTCCAGGAGTACCTCGGGAATTTTTTCAGGAGTTCCTCGGGAACTTCTCCAGAAGTTCTTCGGCAATTCCTTAAGGAGTTTTTAGGGAATTCCTTCAGAAGTGCCTCAAAAAAATCTCAGGAGTTACTTTATGATTTTCTCGGGAATTCTTACACGAGTTCCTCGTGAATATCTCCAGGAGTTCCTCCACAAGTTGCTCGGAAGTTCCTCGAAAATTCCTCCACGAACTCCTCGAAAATTCCACCACGAGCTCATCGAAAACCCCTCCAGTAGCTCCTCGGAAATGCGTCCAGGTTTTCGTGAGAATTCCACGGCAGTATTCCCAGGAGTTCCTCGATCATCCAGAAGTTTCAAGGATTTTCCTTCAGAAGTTCTTCAGGAATTTCTCCACGAGTTCCTCGGGAATTCCTCCCGCAGGTCTACTACAATTCCTTCAACTGCTACTCGGGAATTCCTCCAGAAGTCTAGAAGATGCTCGGTGTTCATCGGGAATTCTTCAAATAGTTCCTCGGGAATTCCTCAGGGATTTCTCCAGGAGTTGCTCTGGAATTCTTTCAAAAGTTCCTCGGGAATTCGTCCAGAACTGAATAGGGAAGTTTTGGGACTTGCTGCAGGAGTTCTTCTGGAATTCTTCCAGGAGATCCATAGAACTTCGTTCAGGAGATTCCCAAGAAACTTCTGGAGCAATTACCTAGGAACTCCTGAAGGTATTCTAAGGAACTCCTAAAGCAATTCCCGAAGAAATTCTGGAACAATTCTTGAGGAACTCCTGGAGCAATTACCGAGGAACTTCTGGAGGAATTGGAGGATTCCGAGGAAAACTTGAGGGAATTCCCAAGGAACTCCTGATGATGTTTCCTGAGATCTCCTGGAGGAATTCTCGAGGAACTTCTGAAGAAGTTCCCGAGGAACTCCCGAAGGAAATTCCAAAAAAATCTTGAAGGAATTTCAAAAAAAAAAACATGGAGGAATTTTCTCCAGAGGAACTTCTGAAGAAATTCCCGAAGAACTCTTGAAGAAATTTCCAAAAAATTCCTGGAGCAATTTGTGGAGAAATCCCTGAGGAGCTACTGGAGCAATTCAAGAGAAACTGCTGAAGGAATTCCTGAGGAACTTCTCAAGGAATTCTCGAGGAACTTCTGAAGGAATTCCCGAGGAACTTCAGAAGGAATTCCCGAAGAACTTCAGGAAGTATTCCCGAGGAACTCCTGGAAGAATTAGCGAAGAGCTCTTTGAGGAATTCCCGAGGAACTTCTAAAGGAATTTCAGAGGAACTTCTGAAGAAATTCCCGGAGGAACTCCTGAAAGAATTCCCAAGGAACTCCTGGAGGAATTCCCGAGGAGCTCTTGGAGGCATGTTAGAAGAGCTTTTGAAGGAATTAGATAAGAACTTCAGGATGAATTCCCGAGGAAGTCCTGGAGGAATTTCTGAGGAACTCTTGGAGAAGTTGCCGAGGAACTCTTAGTTGAATTTCCAAGGAACTAGTGGAGGAATTCCCGAGGAACTCTTGGACGAATGTCAGGAGAGCTCTTGGAGGAATTCTTGAAGAACTTCAGGAAGAATTCCCAAGGAACTCTTAGAGAAATTCCCGAGGAACTCTTGAAAGAATTCCCGAGGAACTCCTTGAGGAGTTCAGATGAACACCAGGAGGAATTCCCGAAGAACTTCAGGAAGTATTCCCGAGAAACTCCTGGAGGAATATCCGAGGAACTTGAAAAGGAATTCTCGAGGGACTCCTGAAAGGATTAGCGATAAACTCTTTGAATTCCCGAGGAATTCCTAAAGGAATTTCAGAGGCACTTCTGAAGAAATTCCCAAAGAACTCCTGAAGGAATTTTCAAGAAATTCCTGGCGGAATTTCTGGAGAAACCCCTGAGGAGCTGCTGAAGCAATTCCCGAGGAACTCCACGAGGAATTTCCGAGGGACTTCTGAAGCAATTCCCGATGAGTTTCTGGAAATATTCCTGAGGAATTGCTGGAAGAATTTCTGAGGAACTCCTGGTTGTATTTTCAAGGAACTGCTGGAGGGATTCCCGAGGAACTCCTGAAGGAATTCCCGAGGAACTTCAGAAGAAATTCCCGAGGAGCTCTTGGAGGAATGCTAGGAGAGCTCTTGGAGGAATTCCCTAAGAACTTCAGGATGAATTCCCGAGGAAGTCCTCGAGGAAATTCTTTATACATTCCTGAGAAGCTCCCGAAAAAAAATTCTGGGAATTCCAGGAGGAATTCAAAAGGAACTTTTCTGTGAGCTCATGCAGGATTTCCGCGGAATCTTTGAGGAGCTTCTGGAGCAATTCGTTATAAACTCCAGAAGCAATTCCCTTGGAACTTCTAAAGGAATTGGAACTTGGAACTGATGGAAGAATTTCTGAGAAATTCTTGGAAGAATTCCCAAGGAACTTCAGGAGAAATTCCCGAGGAACTTCAGAAATTGCTGTTGAAAGAATTCTCAATAAACTGTTGGAGGAATTTCAGAGGCACTCTTGAAGGAATTTTCGAGGAGCTCCTGGAGAAAAGAAATCCCATGAACTCTTCGATGAATCCTCGAGGAAATTCTGAATACATTCCTGAGGAACTTCAGAGGAGTACCCGAGAAACTCTTGGTGAAAAATTCCTAGGAACTCCTAAATGAATACTCGAGGAAATTCTTGAGAAATTCTTGAGGAGCTCCCGAAGAAACTCCTGGAGAAATTCCCGAAGAAATGCTGCAAATATTTTTGGGGACCTCCTGGAGCAATTCTCCAGGAACTGATGAAGGAATTCCCGAGGAGCTTCAGGAAGAATTCCCTACGAACTCTTTGAGGAATTCCCGAGGAACTCTTAGAGGAATTTCAGAGGAACTCCTACAGAAATTTCAGAGGAACTCCTACAGCAATTCCTAATGAACTCCTGGAGGAAATCCCGAGGAACTCCTGGAGGAATTCTCGAGGAACTTCTGAAGATATAACCGACGAACTCCTGGAAGAATCCTCGAAGAACTCCCCGAGAAATTTCTAAGGAACTCCTGGAAGAATTCTCGAGGAACTTCTGGAGATATTCCCCAAAACTCCTGCAGATATTTCTGGAGAAATTCTTGAGGATCTTCTGAAGGAATTTCATAGAAATTTCTTGAAGGAATTTCCGAGGAACTCGTGGATGAATTTTCGACGAAATTCTTGAGGATCCCGAAGAAATTTCCAAGGAACTCCTAGAGAAATTTTCGAGGAACTTCTGAAGATATAACCGAAAAACTCCTGCAGATATTTCTGGGGAACACCTGAAGAAATTCTCGGGGAACTCCTGCAGCAATTTCCGGGGAACTCCTGCAGCAATTTCCGGGGAACTCCAGGAGTAATTCCCGATGGACTCCTAGAGGAATGCCCGAGGAACTTCTGGAGGAATTTCAGAGGAACCCTGGAGAACAATTCCCGGCGAAATGTCCAAGGAACTCCTGGAGGAATTCCGATGAACTCCAGGAGAAATTTCCTGGAAACTTCTGCAAATATTTCCGAAGAACTCCTACAGATATTTCCGGGGAGCTCCTGAAGGAATTATATAGGAATTTCTGAAGATATTCCCAAAGACCTTCTGAAGGAATTTCTAAGAAACTCGTGGATGAATACCTGGGAAAGTCTTAGAAGAGTTCCAGAGGAATTCCTTGAAGAATTCGCGAGGAACTCCTTGGGGGAATTTCCTTCGAGCTAGTAGAGGAATATCCGAGGAACTCCTGGAGATATTTCCGAGGAATTCCAGGAACAATTCCAGATTAACTCCTGGAGCAACTGCCGAGGAACTTTTGGAGAAATTCCCGAGGAACTTTCAGAGGAATTCAGAGGAACACCAGGAGGAATTCCCGAGGTACACCTGGTAGAATTCAGGAGGAACTCCTGGATGAATCCTCGAAGAAATTCCCGAGGAACTTCTGGAGATATTCCCGAAAAACTCCTGCAGATGTTTCTGGGGAACTCCTGGAGAAATTCTCGAGGAAATTCTTGAAAAAATCTCCAGGAACTCCTGAAAAAATGTCCAAGGAACTTTTGGAGAAATTCCCGAGGATCTTCTGGAAGAATTTCTGAGAAACTCTTGGAGGAATTTCCGAGGAACTCCTGGATGAATCCTCGAGGAAATTCTTGATGAACTTTCGGTGAAATTTCCAAGGATTTCCTAGAGTAGCCGAGGAACTTCTGGAAATATAATCAAAAACTCCTGCAGATAGGGGAACTTACGTATTTTCGGCAGTTTTATTCCCTTCCTCATGGTTTTTTTTAAACCTTTTGGACCCAGAATTGGTCCCAAATCCTTCCCAACCAAGCTGAACTATATGGCCAAGTTTCAGGTAATTTGGCCGACAAAAACAACAAACAAACCTGCCGATAATACACTTTGACACCCTATTTCTGGGGAACTCCTGGAAGAATCCTCGAGGAACTCCTGGATAAATTCCCGAAGAACTCCTTGAAGAATTCCCGATGAACTCCTAGAGGAATTTCCGAGGAACACCGGAGGAATTTCAGAACTCCTAGAGAAAAAAATCCGGGGAAGTCCTGGAAGAATCCTCGAGGAAATTCTTGAGAAATTCCTGAGGAACTCTTGGAAAAAATTTCCAAGGAACTCCTGGAGGAATTTCCGAGGAACTCCTGGAGGAATTTGCAGGAAACTCCTGGAGCAATTCGCAAGAAATTTCTTAGGAACTGCAGGAGAAATTCCAGAGGAATTTCTGGATGAATTCCTGGAGAAATTACCGAGGAACTCGTGGTAGAATTCACAAGGACCTACTGGAGGAATTCCTGGAGCAATTGCCAGAAAATTTCGAGGAATTTAAGGAGTAATTTCCGAGGAACTCTTTAAAAAATTCCCGAGGAAATTCTGGATCAATTCCTAGGAACTCCTGGAGGAATTACAGAGGAACTCCTGGTAGAATTCACGAGGAACTCCTGGACAAATTTCCAGAGACTTCCTGGAGAAATTAACGAGGAACTTCTGGAGATATTCCAGAGGAACTCCTGAAGGAGTTTCCAAGAACTCCTTGAAGGAATTTCTGGAGGAATCCCCAAGGAGCTTTTAGAGCAGTGCCCGAGGAACTCTAGGAGGAATTCCTGAATCAATTCCCGAGGAAATTCTGGAGATATTCCTGAGGAACTGCTGGAGGAATTTTCGAGGAACTCTTGGAAGAATTCAGAGGAACACCGGGAGGAATTCCCGGGGAACTTCAGGAGGAGTTCCAGAGGAACTCCTGAAGGAATTTCAGAGGAACTCTTGAAGTTATTTTCGAGGAACTCTTGGAGGAATTTTCGAGGAACTCCTAGATGAATCCTCGAGGAAATTCTTGATGAAATTACGGAGAAATTTCCATGGAACTCCTGGAGGAATTCCCGAGGATCTTCTGGAGGAATTTCATAGGTACTCTTGGAGAAATTTCCGAGGAATTCCAGAATAAATCCTCAAGGTAATTCTTGAGGAAATTTCAGAGAAATTTCCAAGGAACTTCTGGAGATATTCCCGAAGAGCTTCTGAAGCAATTCCGGAGGAGGAATTTCCGAGGAGCTCCTGGGGCAACTTGGAAATGCTGGAAGAAATTCTGAGGAACACCTGAATTCCCGAAGAACTCCCAAAGGGTTTGCAGAGGAACTGCAGGAGGAATTTCGGAGGAACGCCTGCAGATATTTCCGGGGAACTCATGGAGGAATTTCAGAGGCATTTCTGAACATATTCCCGAGGAACTTCCGGAGAAATTTCTGAGGAATCCGTAGATGAATACCCGGGGAACTCTAGGAGGAATTCTCAAGAAATGGAAAAATTCGCGAGGAATTCCTTGGAGAAATTCCTAGGCATTTTTGGAGATATTTCCGGGGAACTCCGGGAGGAATTCCCGTGGAACTTCTAGAGGAACTCCCACTAAACTCCTGAAATGATTTCCGAGGAACTCCTGGAGGAATTTCCGAAAAAACTTATCGATAAAAACCCGAGGAACTTCTGGAAATTCTGGAGGAATTCTCGAGGAACACCTGAAGGAATTCTCGAGTAACTTAGGTAGAAATTTTCGTGGAACTCCTAGGAGAATTTTGGGAAAATTATATATACTATGGATATCTTGCAGGGGTTTTGCATAAATACTTAAGGATTTGGGGTAGTACGTAGTACTGATGGAGATTTTCGGAATAACTGTGATAAAATTCCGAGAGAAATCTTAAATACATTTTCATTTAAATTCCAGATGGATTCTACCCTAAATTCTGAATGAATTATAGGTGATCGTCTATGAGAATTCTCATTGAACTCCTTGAAGTATTCCTGAAGAAGCCATGGAGAAATTCCAAGGAAACTCTAGAAACAATTCACTGGGATCATGTGATTTGAATGAATTTCCGTGTAACTGCGGAAGGAGTTCCTGAGGAACTGCTGGAGAGATTCCCGGGGAACGAGGAATTTTCGGGAAATTATTGAAGATAATTCACGGGTACGTCCTGGGAGGGATTTCCAAGAAGCTCTTGTATTGTTTTCTTTGGAACTGCCGGAAGGATTTCCCGGGGAACTTCATCGGGGAAGCATCGTCGGCAAAATTCTGGTTGAATTCCTAGGCAAATCTTAGAAGAATTTCTGTGAAACTTCTCGGAGAGTTCTAAGGGAAACCCCCGAGGAATGTCCGAAATGCTGTATGAATTTCTGAGAAACTTCTGGAGGAATTTTCAGAAAATTCCTGGAGGGAAGGTCCGGTGCAAATATGGAGGGAACCCCAAAAATAAATCCAGAAACTTCTTGGAAAGATTCTCACATGGATACTGGAGGTATTCTTGTGAAACTGTTGGAGGGATTTCCCTTAAATTTCTGGAGAACCCCTGGAGGGATTCCAGCGGAACTGCTGGAGAAAATTTGCTGAAAAATTCTGAAGGAATTTCCGTGGAACAGCTAGAGAGGTTTCTGAAGAACTAGAGGAATTTCCGTGGAACTCATGGAACTACCGGGAAAACTGGGGACGTTACGCCAAGAAAAAGTTTGTTTTTGTTCGAACTGAGTAACATGCCAAAGCTCAGATATCCATATAAGTAATTGCTGCGATAAACACGCGCGATTTCTGTAAGATCATACTTAGGCTGTTGTAGTTTGACTCAGGGCACAATTCTAGGATGATTTCGGCATGGAAGTGTCCTTGACTTCCTTGAGCATAGAGTGTCTTTGTGCTACCTACTCTGAACCTATCCAATATAGGTATGAATGCAAATTAGGCAAATTGAAAAAAAAAATCATTCAAATCTAACAAGTTCACAATAATTTTGAAACAAAAAATGTCGTGAAAAGAACAACCATGGAAAGCAGAACTCTAATATGTTCTGATCTGATCTAATATGTTACTGCGGACATGTTTATAGAACACTGAGCTGATCGAACACTCTGCCCTAGAGAGGATTTTGAGCCAGATAAAAGAAAAAAAAAATATCTTGACTCTAATCACCTCCTACCAACCAGCACACTGAGAATTGTATTAAACGTATCGACTTATACACTTTTCTACCAGTGATAAAATCACTTTGAAATGTACCATTTACCTGCAAAGCATATCGCCTTCCGAAGAATTTGCCATCATCCATACTCTCGCCAACGTATTTATCAATCCCGAAAAACCAAGACCTGGGGGACATCACGCACACTGCGCCGCCACAGGCAACGATTGTCGATTAGGACGCGTAATGTTGGAATATTTACAATCGGCATTCTGGGTATCGGTATTCCTTCTTAGAGTGCATCACAAATTTGGTTTCCTTTTCCGTTGCCGAACTTTGGCCGGCACTACGGTCGTCAAATTGCTGCGGATCCAGCAGCGCCCTTGGGGATCATACTTGCGCGGAGGTGAAACAGACTCTAAGCCGGTTCAACGAAGGTGGTGTTTTCGGTCCGACTGCTCCGTATGTCCGGTCCGGGGATGTTTTGCCATGATGGCCAGATCATCGTTTGCCAGCATCAAATCGGATCAAGTCGGGGAGGCGATGCGAAAAATCACCGATACCGGGAAATACTCGACGTGGCTGGGTCTATATTAGCAAAAATAAATATATAAATATTAAAGGAGAGTGAAAATTAAGTTTTTATTAGAAACTACTCACCATAATCAAGGGAATTATCAAAAAAACAGAGCACTTGAACAAACAACTTTAATTAAGCAAGATGGCTTCGCTTCGCTCGTTTTGCTTGCGCCGAACGATCAAAACAATCGATAAAGTGTTGCGCGACAATATCGCACATGAGGGGATGCGATATGGCATCGAGTTTGTGTAATTGTACACAACCTCATCGCAACCACTTGGTTGCAGCTGTTTCTGTGTATTGCTGACTACATCCCAAATTGGACTATCACACTTTTTTTGATACGCCTAAAAAGTGTGATAAAAGTGCACATTTGCCTCGGATCGTCTCGACGTCTTCGGTGCACTTATTCCTCCATTTACAAGGAATAAGTGCACCGAAGACCTCAATTCGATCCGACGTATCCCTGCGCTGCAATCACACTTTGAAGGTCTGTGCACACTATTGTGTCAGTCCAATTTGGGGTGCAGTCAGCAATAATATTCACATTCTTTCAATGTGAATATTACACAGAAACGATGCTAAGAGAAATTGATATTTGGTTTTTGTGTAATTTGAGCTAAGATGTACATTACCATCGAGACGATGTAATTTTGCATACGAAAATCGCGAGTACATCGGATATTTTACATAATTGCAACAATTACATCGAGGCATATTACATTATTTTTAACTGTGTATGTACACGCAACACCACTAAAAGCAGAAACCACT
>NC_085137.1:395851651-395884832 GCF_035046485.1 Aedes albopictus
CGGTCCGAAAGAAATTTTTTGAATTATTTAAACTGAATGCCGTTTTAAAACTAATGTATGTTGTTGACTTGGTGTTCGAATTTGATTGGGGTTTTATGATGCGGCTCGCTTGGTTAGTTGTAGGAAATGGTTGGAAAGGAATTCGTTCCGAATTGTGTGGATTCAAATGTACTTCACGCTTCGCGTTCGTAACATTCCGGCCCTCGTAAATCTACCGGGGAGATTTACCTAGTATCTTTCGATAAGCGAAGTGATCTTCCAAACATTTCCTTTACAATGTTGATTATGATAAAGTACAGTAATTATTTTTCTAATTGCTATTATTGATCTTATTATCTTGAACAACTATATCTTATTAATTGTTGGATACATACTGGCTCTGTATGGCTCTTCTACATTTTCATTTAGTTTAGTGTCGCTTTTCTCTTTGACTGATTCCAGGTCTTTTGTTCTATCGTTTTCCTTGGTGAATTTTTTGGTTTCTTCCATAAATTTCTTGTGAGATAGAAGACTAGTGAGTGAATCCCAGCATGATGCAATTAACTTCCAACTAAATCCATATATGTCATATAAAATTCTTCCATGAATAAGTGTATCGACGAAGAATTTAATAATACGCACTATTAGGTATAAACCAATAGCAGTAGATGTTAGATTGCCCAGCCAAGTAGTCCAAGATATTAACTTCTTCCAATATTTGCTGAATACATTATCCAATACCTTTTCGGAAATCATAGTTTCAAATTGAAATCCTTGTCTGTTTGGATGCTGTCCAGCCATTATTTTGTACACAACTGCACGTTTTTCCCCTTGTTCATATATCATGTTTCTCATTTTAACCAAATTATCAGAATCATATACTCCACTTTCCATCAAGTTTGGTAGCGGTGTATAGTTCCAGCTTGTGACAATGTTAGTTGATAATTTGTTTGGGCTTGTGCTTTCTCTCAATCTCCCATCAGTTGTGTACCACCGAGACCCAAATTTAAACTTAGCAGGCAACAGGGGAGTACAATCTATTTCTGTGCCTCTTGTTTGTAATATACGTGTTACTGGGGCTAAATACATGGAAATTGTGCTATATATTACTGCTGTAGAAAGATGAACTGCTGGTTCTGAATTCATTGTTTTGTTAACCAACCCTTCATAAACAACTTCGAATTCAGTATCCTCACATGACTTATTCAAATTCAAGTCCCATGTTAAATATCCTTCTTCAGAGTCCAAACAACGTCCGAGTGAATAGGAACAATACAGACCATTTCTCAATGAAATTTGGTCATTTTCTATGTCTACATGAGCTATGTAGTCAAACAAAGAAATTTCGTACTCATAAAAAACCAATGCATTTGTCCATGTATAAAAGGGTGTACTATAAGTCCCACCGTAACACTTACTTCCTGATAAACTTCCTATAATAAGTGTCTCTCCATGAGTTGTGGTATTTAATTTCAGTTCATGTATCAATCTGTCATGTGTAAGTGCAACGGTCCCCAATGCGTGCACCTTTCTGCATTCTTCTGAGTTAAATTCTTTCACTATATAAGAGTATCCATATTGATATTCCGATACATGTGAGAATGCTCCACAATGTTTAATAGATCTTTTAATTATAACTTTACATTGAAATACCCTTGTTGTTGTTCTGACATTTCGTTGTAATACTTGAATTGATACTTGAGATGAAGATAAATTATTCATACACTCCCGTTCAAAAGTTTGGGGTCACCCCCTCAAAAACATGTCATTTTTTTAGGCCCATATCTCCGCCAATTTGCGTCCGATTTCAAAACCCTAGGTTTCATTCAAAAGATAATAAGTCAAAGAAACTTTGAACATGATTTAAAAGAAACTTTTTCAAAAAATTTTGTATGTAAACTTAACCCAAAGTTGCCAAATTTTCTAAATTATGAATAAAAACTTACGGCAGTGTCGCTGGAAATTGGGTCGACCAAATTTTAAGATGAGAGCGATAATATGACCCATTTTCTATTAACTTTCAACTGCTTTTTACAGAACTTAGCTAAAAAATCTAGAAAAAAAAGTTATTAAGTAAAGTAATCCTTGATGTCATCGGCCAAAAGTTTGGGGTCACCCCTCAAAATGCTGTATCGGTCAAAAGTTTGGGGTCACTATCGTAAAACATGGAAAAGTGATTTGTTGATATCTTTGTCATCTTTCATTCAATTTTAATTCTTCTTGGCTTATTTGAAACAAAATGAATAATACTTACCGCATAGCCATTGAACCACACATATTTGTTGAAATTTACATACTAAAACTTAACGTAAAGTTGTCTCATTTTTTGAAGCGTGGTAAAATGTGCTAACTTGACATAACATTTTTATATACAAAAATCGTTAAATACGTTAAGTTGAAGACATCAAACGTAAATTTAGTTAGTTATCTTTGAAATGAGCCAAAAATAATTAAAATTGAACTATAGATGACCAAGATATCATCAAATCACTTTTCCATGTTTTACGAAAATGACCCCAAACTTTTGGCCGATACATCATATTGAGGGGTGACCCCAAACTTTTGGCCGATGACATCAAGGATTAATTTACTTAATAACTTTTTTTCTAGATTTTTTAGCTAAGTTCTGTAAAAAGCAGTTGAAAGCTAATAGAAAATGGGTCATATTACCGCTCTCATCTTAAAATTTGGTCGACCCAATTTCCAGCGACACTGCCGTAAGTTTATATTCATGATTTAGAAAATTTGGCAACTTTGGGTTAAGTTTACATACAAAATTTTTTGAAAAAGTTTCTTTTAAATCATGTTCAAAGTTTCTTTGGCTTATTATCTTTTGAATGAAACCTAGGGTTTTGAAATCGGACGCAAATTGGCGGAGATATGGGCCTAAAAAAATGACATGTTTTTGAGGGGGTGACCCCAAACTTTTGAACGGGAGTGTATGTGGAACGCATGGTTCCACATCAAGAAGAGAATAGCTTGTCATATTCACCTCGGGATTGGCACAATCATAAGCAATTAAGCCTTTAGAATCAAATCCAGCTATTAATGCAATAAAAGACAATATTACAACCAATGATAACCAAGCTCTTTGCTTGATTTCTGATTTGGTATGCAACTTTTCTCTTGTTTCATGTTTGTTGTCCATATCGCTTCTAGCTCTTTTTGCCAAGTGCTTCATATTCTGATTTCCTTTACGTTTTCCCAGCATTGCGTTGTTCTTTTTCATAGTGCTTTGATTGTCTTCTTTGTTTTCTTCACATGAAATTAATAAAACACTATTGTTTTTCTCTGTTTCTTTTGTTCTTAAATTGGAGTTGGTTGATTTTTCATTAATCGGTTCAATGTTCATCCCATTCACGTCCACTACAGCGATTTTTGTAGTTGGACGAGAATAAACTCCCTTTTTCGTTTGTATCAATGCTGATCTAACCTGACCATCGTCAGCAGTATTAACTTGAATAACTCTACCTTTTAACCAAGATCCAGGTGGCATTTTTTCATCGACAATCAACACAAGGTCGTCAATTTTTATAGGATCGACTTTATTATTCCACTTGTTTCTTTTAATTAATGTAGGAATATATTCCTTTTTGAAACGGTTCCAAAAATATTTCCCATATTCCATTACACTTGAGCATTGCTTCTGATTCAAACTCCAATCAAGCGTATCGTAAGGAGGGACATACTCTCCTTCTCTTCCTATTATAATATGAAATGGTGTCAAAACTTCATCTTCAATATTATCGACTGGTATGTGGGTTAGGGGACGCGAATTTAAGATAAATTCAGCTTGAATCAATGCAGCTCTTAATTCCTCCACTTTTGGTATCTTACCATTGTTAGCTTGCAGCATAACATTGAGGGATTGCTTGATAATTCTGATTAACCTTTCCCATGCACCTCCAAAATGTGGGGCAGCTGGAGGATTGAATGTCCATTTTAAATCTAATTTTGCAGCCTCCCCATTATCCATTTTTTCATTGATTTCGTCAATTAACGTTTTAATAATTCTAGCTGCTCCAACAAAGTTTGTTCCGTTGTCACTAAAAAGGTGTTTAATCTTGCCTCTGCGATTTTGAAAATTACGGAGACAAACAAAAAATGAATCAGTATCAAGCTTCTCTGCAAGTTCAATATGGACTGCTCTGCTAGACATGCATGTAAATATTACACCCCATCTTTTTTCAACTGATCTTCGAATCATTACTTCCAGTGGGCCAAAAT
Source organism: Aedes albopictus (assembly GCF_035046485.1). Taxonomy (NCBI): domain Eukaryota; kingdom Metazoa; phylum Arthropoda; class Insecta; order Diptera; family Culicidae; genus Aedes; species Aedes albopictus. Next base: position 395,855,858 of record NC_085137.1, read on the forward strand.
AATCCACTCCTGTGTTTGTAAAAGGATAAATGAATGGTTGAGTCCTGAAGTCCGGTAAGGTGGACATCATGGGAGGAGATGGTTTTGCTTTATTTAGTATGCATTTCTGACAATACTTCTTAACTTTTTTCAATAATGATCTACACTTGAGGATCCAATATTTTTGTTGGATGGCAGCAATAACTGCATTGTCGTTATAGTGGAAATATTTTTCGTGATACGTTTTGACTACCAAAAAAGATATATAATATTCGTATGGGAGTATGATTGGAGTTCTAGCGTTTCTAGACAGACATACTGCCTTTTCTAAACGGCCCTTAGCTCTAAGAACTCCATTTTGATCCAAAAATGGATTGAGCTCACGCAGCCTACTTGATTTATCTATTCCATTACCATTTGTAAGAGACACGACTTCATCGTTAAAACATTCCCACTGAGCCTTTTTAAATAAAATATTTTCTGCTTCAACCATATCCTCATAACAGAGTTTATGCAATGGTTTTCTTTTATTGACAATCCATTTAACGAATTGTTTGAATATGTTAACATGTCTTTTCAATTTCCAAAAGTCAGAAAAATGATCGTCCTTGATGAAAGAATATTTCTCTAACTTATTGTGCAAAGAAACATAATTTCTGATTTCTTCAACTGTTTGTCCAAATTTATTTCTGGATGGCCAATTTCTTTCATTATCACTCAGAAATGATGGACCAGTAAACCACTTTGGATTTTTCTTAACAATCTTGGTTCCTTCATCAGCAGGATTCTGATTTGAGGGAACATATCGCCATTGATCCATGTATGTTGTTTCTAAAATTTCAGCAACGCGATAAGCTACAAACTGTTTATATTTTCTATGCTCACTATTGATCCACGCTAGTACAGTTTGACTATCTGTCCACATTATGATTCTTGATGTATTCAAGCGCAACTCTTTTTTAACTGTGTTCATTAAACGAGTACCAAGTACGGCGCCTTGTAGTTCTAGACGAGGTATTGAAATTTTCTTTAATGGAGCAACTCGAGATTTTGCTGCTATCAACGTAACCATTGCTCCATTATTAGTTTTATTTCTCAAATAAACTACGGCTGCAAATGCATCTTCTGAAGCATCAACGAATGTATGTAATTCGTAATACTCTGCTGATGGGTGTGTAACACACCTGGGAATTTCAATTTTCGAAACTTGATTCATCATTTGTAGCCACAATTTCCACTGATTAAACGCTCTCTCAGAGATAGGAGTATCCCAGTCAGAAGTTTCTTTATGTAATCTCTGAAGCAACATTTTTCCATGAATAATAAAATTTGATATGAGCCCTAGTGGATCATAGATGCTCATTACAAACGAAAGCACTTCGCGTTTTGTTGGTATTTGATCTTTTCTTAATATGTTTTCACCCAGTTTATCAAATTTGACTCGATATTGCAAAGAGTCTCTTTTAATATTCCAAAACACTCCGAGTACCTTTTCGGTGATTGAATCTTTATGTTCGAATTGTTTCGTTTCTACTATCTGAACTCTTTCTTTTGGAATGTGATCAATCAATTTATTTTTATTTGAAATAAAATTTCTTATAAAGAATCCACCATACTGATGAATTTTTATTATTTCATTAACCGTTTTAATTGCTTCTTCCATGCTTGAAAAACTGTCTAGATAATCATCCACATAATGTTGGTTGACAATTGCAGTAGATGCAACTGGAAATTGATTTTCAAATAATTTAGCATTATAATTTTTTACTGCTTGGGCACAAGCGGGTGAACAAGTTGAGCCAAATATCATGGATTCCATGACATAAATATTCGGTTGTGCATCTGGGTTACAATTACGCCAGAGATATCGTTGAGCATACTGATCTTCCTTTATAATTTTAATTTGCTGAAACATTTCCATAATATCTCCAGATACTGCAATACTGTGTTCTCTAAATCTCAAGAGAACTCCAAAAAGTCCCATTAAATTATCAGGACCAGTCATTAGTTCGGAATTAAATGATATTCCTTGGACTTCTGCCGCTGCATCGAATACAACTCGTGGCTTTGGCGGAACCTTATTCTTGTTAATGACAATGAAATGAGGCAAATAAAATATTCTGGGATTCTCACTCATCAGCTCTGCAGGTGAAAGCTGTCTAGCGTAACCTTTCTCCAAGAAATCACTAAATTTTTCATTTGCCCAATCTTTTAATTCTGGGTTCTTCATTAGAGACCTTTCTAGTGATTTTAGTCTGTTCAGGGCATTGTTATAGCTTGGAGGAAAACTAGATTTATCATTCTTCCACAAAAGACCTAGTTCATAATGTCCATCCTTATAATTGAGAGTTTGATTAAGAATTTTCTCTGTCCTTTCGTCATCTTTTGATTTAGGGAGCTCCTCAATGATTTTAACTCCAAAATTTTCTAACGAACAAAAGTCTTCTAACATTTTGGAGAGATTTTCTGCTTCCTTTTCTTCTTTAATTGACATTGAAAAATAATCATCTTCCCTACAGATCTTACCAAAAATCAGCCAACCGAGTTTGGTTCTTACTGCCATAGGAGAGTTTTCATCAGCGTGTCTTCTGTCAGTTGTCATCAGGAGGTGGGGATGCTCCAGCCCGATTAATATAGTTGGTTTTGCATCATGATATCCGTCGATGTCCAAGTCTGCCAAATACTTGAAACGTTTTTTGATGTGCTTGATCTTCAGTGATTGCTTTGGCAGTTGTAAGTCCGGAATTGTTCTAACACCTTTCATGACGTACTGCTTGCCTTTCCCTTGTATTTGAATGTTAACTCGTTTACTCGGAGTTTCTTTTGATAAATTTTGCGTCCAAGTGAGGCATAATGGATCAGATTTTCCATCAAGCCCCAACTGATCTGCGATGGCTTCGTCGATCAAGCTGAGTGATGATCCCGGATCCAGAAATGCAAATGTGTTGATGACTTTGTCCTTGTTGCTCAGTTTTACAGGTATTATTTGAAAGTACACATCCTTTTTATATCCATGATGATTATTCCTCTCCGATTTGTATTGTTGTTGCTTAGGTTGATGTAATAATCGATGATGCTTGCTTTTACATCCATTCAATTTACATTCCGTCTTTTTGGGGCAAAACCTTAAGTAATGCCCTTTTTCAAGACAAGAGAAACAGAGTTGGTTTTGCGATAATATTTCCTTACGTTGATTAACGTTAGCAGTTTTTAATTTGTTGCATTGCTGAGTTTTATGATTTAAATTGCAAATGTTGCACAAATCGTTGGATTTAGTGTGAACATGTATTCTAGATTTTGCAGGATGTGTCGCTGGCATAACATTTCTAGATGTTCCAGATGTGGGTAACAATAATCGAAGTGTCGATGCATGTGGTTTCAACCACTTGCTCAGATCAATCAGTGTGGGTTGAGATTGATTACGCTGCACCACTTCTGTCCAACTAATTTGCAAATTAAATGGTAACTTTTTCGTGATATCTTCAATTAGGCGATGGTCACGTAAAAAGTCTATTTTCTTCAACGATTCCATGTTTGTTACAAGATTGTCCAGAGCGTCCGATAACTCAACCGGGTTTACTTGTATTTGGTGAAGTACTTTCATCAAGTCGCTTAACAGCTGCTTATAAACAGTTTCAGGTCTTCCGAAAGTTTCTTCAAGTCGTTTAATGATTTGCGGGACATTCGCTGCGCTTATCATCAAATTTGCAACGCATTTTGCTGCAGATCCACTCAACGCTTGTTCCAACCGGTTTAAATTTTCCAAATTAGTGAATGCTCCTTCTATTGTAGTATCATCATAAATATTTTTAAATTTTGGCCAATCACGTGGAGCTCCATTGAAGGCTGGAAGTTTAATTAGGCCTTGTCTTTTGAAATATGGTGTTGCATCATTGTTTCTTGCTAACGCATTACTTATCGATTGATTTATATGCTCTGACAGATTTTGTTTTTGTAGCTTGTCGAGCAGGTCATTGCGTTCAATTTCCAATTGTGTGCATTTTACGCATAAAAACTTTTCTTGTTTAGTCGGTTTATGATCCAGCTTTGCACACGTTAAGTGAAACCAGCGGTCACACTCATCGCAACATACCATATCACACACTGTATCATCCTGATTACAAAGACGGCAATGGCCGTTCTTGTTCAATACGAACCTTGTAGACATGTTTGCTGATTCCCAGGTTAGCTTCGGGATTTCCTTGAGTTCACTCAAGCCTCGTTGCATAAAAGTCGCCGTCCAAAACTGTCTGCACAGTGCTGTATCTCGTACCACCAAAACCTTGTGAATGTCAGTTCACTTTCACTAATTTTTCACGACTGTTCATTTCAATATTGCCTTCCCTAAAAGGGCGCTAGTCACTATGGCACGACTAGACCAATTTGTGAATGTAAGTGCACTTATATTCTTCACGATATCGTTGAGTTCAATGTTGCCTTTCCCGAAGGGAGCTAGTCACTATGGCACGACTAGACCAAATTTCTACTTGTGAATGTCAGTTCACTTCTAATTGCCTTCCCAAAAAGGGCGCTAGTCACTATGGCACGACTAGACCGATTTGTGAATGTCTGTTCACTTTTATTCTTCACGATATCGAGTTCAATGATGCCTTCCCAAAAAAGGGCGCTAGTCACTATGGCACGACTAGACCAACTAGACCTGTTCAGGTCAGTCACATAAAAACAATCGTGATTTATTTTTCTTCTTTGTTCTGGATTGCTGGGTATTCGTATTCCTTTTCACTTGGTTATCGTGAATTGGGTTCTTCTTGTTCCTTGCACACTTGTCTTACTTGTACCGCTAGTTTCCTTGCCTGTATAGGCTTATTTGCCACTATCCGTGAATGTCAGTTCACAGTTTGGATCCGATAGAATTGTAACCGTATAATTTGTGACTATGCATAACACTCAGACTGCACTCTTGGCGACAGTAAACCACGTTACAACTCGAAAAAACACTATTCTTGATTATTCGTTTTCAGTGATTATTCAGTTCACTTTAATTTGCCTTCCCGAAAAGGGCGCTAGTCACTATGGCACGACTAGACCAGTTTGTGAATGTCAGTTCACAGTTCGGATCCTATAGAATTGTAACCGTATAACTTGTGACTATGCACAACACTCAGACTGCACTCTTGGCGACAGTAAACCACGTTACAACTCGAAAAAACACTATTCGTTGGCATTGACTTCTACCCACTTTGCAACCAGTTAATTCACTATGCTTAACGTTGACAGTCTTCCACAATTTTTATTGTGGATTCAGATTCACTTTCCGGCACTATTTTTCAGCAAACATAATCCATAAGTACTCTTTTTCTTCAGTACTTGTCACTGTTCACGACAAGGTTCACGACGGTTTGATGATATTCAGTGTTCAATATTCTTCACTGTTTCACACTAGACTCGGTGTCGATTTCCACTGTTCAGCGCGCTCCTGGAGTTCGATTTTCCTTCCTCTCTGGCAGGCCACCAAAATGTTGGTGGCAGTAGCTCCTCCTCTCTGGAGCCACCAAATTGTTGGCGATGGCACCGGGGCGCAATCTTCCAATTGGCAGCACGATCGGGGTGGTGTTCCTCTTGCGGTGGGACTAGACCAAATACTTACTGAATCCAGCAGCACTCTTGTCCACAGCTATCGCGATGATGAATTGACGATGATCAGGATGACGAAACCCACAATCGTTTCACGGTACCGTTGCGAAGGGATACGGTATTACATTCCGTGCGTGCCAACCAACAGACTAGACGGAACGCGTTACTTTCGAACACCGATACTACTCACTCAGGGTAGGAGGTTCAAGAAGGAGAATAGTTAAAATCGAACGTCCAAATCGTGTGTGATAGGATTTAGGCCTTTCTAGACTCATGCCAACGTTACTCGCATTCGGAACCTTGGCGTACCAGAGTGAGAAAATAAATGCCTTCACACTTGAATCTAAATCGAACTGGCCTTTTCTAGACTCATGCCAACGTTTCTCGCATTCGGAACCTTGGCTTACCAGAGTGAGAAAAAGTTTAACCGATCCAATGACTTAGACTTCCACGATTCTAAATATCAACACTTTAGAAGGATTGAATTATCCAATCAAGTGATCAGAATAATTTAAGCTTCGCAAGTGCAAGTTCTGGATCAAAGGAATTTGAGTAGCAAAATACTTATCCGGGAGGTATCCAGTGTGGAGTCCAAAAACAAAACTGACTGTCGTCTTTATTGATCTTCCTCTTTTATAGCCACAGGGCCTACCAAAAATTACATATGATCTTTCCTGAAAGGATGATGATATAGCTTCTCTCGTTACGATCTACACATTTACACTTTCAGTACGTGTTTTAACATGAATATAAGAGCGGCCAGATTTCTAGAATGATCTTTCGCGGGTACATGGTTTTTCGTGTTTTCACAGGAGAAATATTTTCTTCTCCGAAGAGAGAATTTTCCTGAATTTGAGCAATCTCTCTAGCTACATGATTTGATTGTATTTGTACAGAATTAGATCTACCATTCATATTTTGCACGATCCCGATGCTTAGCTGGCCTAATTTTCAAGATCAAGTTCAATGATTAATTTTGATTACATTTAGAATGCTACCGATCTGCTAGGCTATTGGTATGGTTTCCATCGGGTGTCGCTTCAGATTGTTTATTTTATCATGCTGCTCAAAGTCAGTCGAGTCCCTCAGCCGCATAGCTTTTGCTTCGTTATGCTGATAAACATTGCCGCTCTGCTCTACGTTTATAATCGCGGGCCCTATTATATTGTGGTAGGTCATGATTGTTCGAATTTGATTGGGGTTTTATGATGCGGCTCGCTTGGTTAGTTGTAGGAAATGGTTGGAAAGGAATTCGTTCCGAATTGTGTGGATTCAAATGTACTTCACGCTTCGCGTTCGTAACAATGTGCAAATAAAATTTCTACTCCCAGATACATTTTTGAACCAAGGAAAATTATTCACTTTGGGACATATTGAATGACACAACCGCCCTTTATCACTAGAATCCCAATTGATTTGCCAGGTATTTAAAGGATCATTTCTAAGATTTGGAAAATATTCAGAAGCAGAAATATCGCGATTATAAAGTATACCACAAGTAACGCCAAATTTTGCCAATAAATCCGCCTGTTCATTGCCATAAATATTACAATGTGCAGGAATCCAAACAAATTTTATAATATATCCTCTAGAATGCAAATCAAATAATATTTTTTTCAACATCAACATGATGTGATGTGATTTGTAATTGAACTTGATATTATTCAAAGCACTCAGACAACTGAAACTATCAGAGCAAATAATATAAAAATTTGGCGGGCAATCCTTGATCATGCTACATGCAAAAAAACAAGGCAATGAGTTCTGCTACAAAAAATAGAACACGGAGATTGTAATTTATAAAAATGAGCTAAGAATAAATTATATACCTACTCCAAAACCTGCGATGTCATTAATCGAAGAACCATCTGTGAAATACATTTGTGAAGGGCTGATTCCATCAAATTTACGTTCAAACAGTAAATTTGCAAAATGCAGATGTAGAAATTTTGGTATTTGCCGCAATTCATAGAATAGGGACAAGTCAATTAATGGTTCATAAGTATGAATGTTTAATTTAAAATCATAAAAATCATTCGAATGCACATGTAAAAGATTTTGATTTAAACAGTGAGTAAAAGAATCTAACATTCTATTTGTAGGATTAATTTGGTACAACGACTCCAAAGTACTTATGATTTGATGATTATTCGCAAAACAATTTGTCAATAATTTACAGTTCATCTCCTGAAAACGAATTTTTAGTGGAACTATTCCGGCAAGAACTTCTATAGATTGAGTATGGGTGGAATTCATTAGTTTTAAACAAATTTTCAAACAACGGTATTGTATTTTTTCAAGTTTGGAAAAATGAGTTTGCACAGCACTACCAAAAGTAAAACAACCGTATTCCATTACTGAACGAATAGTGGTTTTATATAACGTTATTAAATCAGAAGGATTTGCACCCCACCAAGTGCCTGTAATTGTACGAAGAAAATTAATTTTTCTTGAACAAACTTTTTGAATGTATATAATATGAGTGTTCCAATTCAATTTAGAGTCAAACCAAATACCAAGATATTTATATTCATCAATTTGACCTATTTGAAGTCCATTCAGAAATAAATTTATATTTATGGTAGAATGTTTTCTGGAAAACACAATAAATTTGGTTTTTTCAACTGAAAATGAGAATCCATTGTCATCAGCCCACATATCCAAATTATCCAAAGCACATTGCATAAAATGTTCAATAACATCTCTATTTTTTCCACGTATGGAAAGAACATTATCATCAGCGAATTGAAGCAAAAAGCAACCATTAGGAATAATAGATGCCATATCACTAGTGAATAAATTGTATAAAAACGAACTCAAGCATGATCCCTGTGGAAGGCCAAAGTAACTATATCGTATTATTTTGGAAGAGTTATTATGAAAAAAATGCATAATTTTAAATGAGAATAAATTATATATAAAATTTGAAATCATATTTGGAATTTTCAAATTGTTCCTTTTATTGAACAACAAATCAATCAGGACAGAATCATAGGCTCCAGAGACATCTAGAAAAGTAGACACTACATCTTGTTTTTGATTAAATGCAAGTTGAACTTGCGTTGCTAAAAGTGAAACACAGTCACGCGTACCACGACCCCTTCTAAATCCATACTGAGACGGAGAAAAAATATTGTTTTCTTCTGCCCAAAATTCAAGACGATTTAAAATCATTCGCTCCATAAGTTTGCGTAAACATGATAACAAACTGATAGGTCTTCTGCTATCAGCTAATGAAGGATCTCTACCAGGTTTAAGAATACTTATTACTTCGATTGAGCGCCATTCAACAGGAATGATATTTTGAAACAAAAAGCTGTTGTATATCGAAAGTAAATGAAGTTTACCTTCATCAGGCCACATTTTCAAAGCAATGAATTTCATGTTATCAATGCCTGGAGCTGTATTTTTGGTAATAGATAAAGCCAAATTGAACTCAGCCAAGGTGAATGGATCACAAAGCTCAGGAAAATAATTTAAAGATTTGGATTTATAATTTACTAATGGAGCAACAAAGTCTGGACATATTTTTGAAGCAAACTTTTCAATCCATTCTTCTGAATATTCCAAAACAGTAGGAACATTAGAATTATAATTTCTTAAATTTCGTGCTACTGACCACAAAGTAGACAATGAAGTTTCACTGTCCAGGTTTTCTACAAAATTTCTCCAATAATTTCTCTTTTTGAATTTAGTAAGTCTAGTAAACTGCGCTTCAGCTTTACAATACAATAAATAGCTATCTCTGGAGCCTGATCTGCGAAAGTTTTTAAAAGCATCAGATTTATTTTTCAGTGAATTGGAACACTCACTATCCCACCAAAAAGAAAGACTTGCCTTTTTAACAGTACCCGAAACACATTTTTTAGTTTGCGATTTACGTAAACTATCAATTAGTAATTTTGAAAAGCTCTTATAATTGTCAATTGGTGAAACTGAATCTACACTATTTATTAACGAAATAGATATTAAATCAGAAAATTTTGTCCAATTCACATTTTTGCACAAATCATAAGTAATTAATTAAGTAATTAATTAATTGATTTCGAACGGGAATGTGCATTCGAATCAAAATAGGTAAATGATCACTGCCATTTGGATCATTGATAGTAGACCAAGAAGATTGCAATGCCAAACTATTCGAACAAAGTGAAAGATCAATACATGAATGATTACTAGGAGGCACAGCCACTCTAGTAAATGAACCATCATTGAGAATATTTAAATTAAGGTCATCAATCAAATCCATTATTAAGGAACCCCTAAGGACTGTTCATTTTATAAAGAGGACACCTTATTTGTTTGACATCTCTTTTATTTTTCAATAAAATCATTATCGGTTTTTTGCATAAATTTCCATAGCTATTCTACAGTGTAGGAAAAATATAACATTATACAAATTGTCCTTAGTTATGGAACTGAAGCGGTTTTCGTTAAAACTCAAAAAAACCCCATTTCTCAAAATTCTACACAACTTTCCACATACATAACTTTAAAACTTTCATAAACTTTTCAATGTGTTGGGATCTAATACTATTCTTCTAAAGGTAGAGTGTAATAGTTGGTCAGTAATAATGCACCAAGCATTATACAGCTTGATATAGTGAGTTGCCTTGTTATCAATTAAATTGATAAAAAATACTTATTTAGGTCCAGTGATGCAATAACACTACGGAATCAGTTCAAAATTTGTCCAGTATAGAAGAGAATCGCATTCTAAATGATACCGAAGAAAAATATGCTTTAAAGTACATTCTTCATCATAAATTTAATACTTAATGATGGCCGTAATGAAAAATTGCATACTTTTTGCTCCATAAATGCAAGTTTTTGATTCTAGAGAAGCTTATTATTATTTATTTTCAGCAAGGTCTGACCCGATGTGATTATATACCTAATTTGAAAATAACTACATGTTAATTTTTATTTTCGACATCATTGTTACGTTGTATTTGCAATAGAGTACATCGTTATTTAGAAGAACCTTCATAGAACGAAGCGGTTTTATCTCCGGTAACAGCCATGAAGCACAGTAACCAAGCCAACAATGCTATCAAGAAGCGGTTTTCTGCATTTGAATTTGCATTATTAGTACTTTCGACTAGATCCATTGAAAACATTCAAAGTTTAATATTTTTATACATTTTTGTTTAACAAATAAATTTATTCTGAAAATCGAGTCCAATTTGTAACTTTAATATCTCAACAACCATTATTCCGATTAGGTTTATATTTTGCCAGAATATGTATCACTCAAACTGCTGCAGCATGGCAAACACTTTTTTGCAATTAAAAACGATACACCGATGTTTTACAGAAATTTTGTGTTTATCTTTAGTTTTTGGAAATTGAAAAATTGATCTCTCGAAACACTTTGCCACATTTCTATGAAGTTCAATAATTTTAAACCAATTTATTTATGGTTATTATCTGCTAATATAATGTACTGAACAACTAACCAAGGCTGCTCAAATTTGAACTACGCGTTTTCTTTTTATAGCCTTGCAAAGTTGTCCTCTTTATAAAATGAACAGTCCTTATCATCGATTTTATCACTACCCCAAGCGAAATTATGGGCATTAAAGTCTCCTAATATAAAAAATGGAGAAGGGACTTGTTGCAATATACTTGTGATTTGTGTTAAACAAAAACTAGCATTTGGAGGAATATAAAAACAAACAATAGAAAAATTGAATTTTTCTTTTTTGATTGATATAGCTATAAATTCTATCTGGGACTGAGGTTGCAATGGTAAATCTAAGTATTTAAATTCAATATTATTGTGAATTCCAATCAAAACCCCACCAAATGATAATTCCCTGTCTTTACGCAATATATTGAAATTAGGAATACGAAAATATTTAGTAGAAACTAACCATGTTTCATTTAAACAAAATAGGGGTAGGCGGGGCATAATGAGCAGCTTAAGCATTTTGTCACCAAATCCAGTAAATTAAGTGCAACCAATGTTTAATTTTAACGTTCAATCTTCATTTGAACCTTAACTGACAAAAGCTAATCGTTGAAATTCCGAATAAAGTTATAAATGTTGTAAAATTTTATGTTTTTAAAAACGTATAAAATCGCTAGTTGCGTTTTTGGGGTGGGGCATAATGAGCACCCTAGGTGGGGCAGGATGATCAATATCAGTTTTGTACACAATCAAATGCTAATTGACTGTTCTTGTCTTTACCATACCGGCAACAATCAATAAGAATTTGAAGGGATTACGGGGTTTAATTTGTAGGGAACTGTGGGGTTCCAAAGAGTCTTCTATTGAGTAATTTTTAAACGGTGATAATATACAGATACTGAAATTTTCAAGCTAATAAATTGAAAGTTACAGACAAAACCTTGCTATATGCATCAAAACAGAGAAAACCAAAATTAAAATTTGTTTGTTGACGGTGTTTACTATTTTCATTTTTTTTTTTCACTAGTTGCTCATTCTGCCCCACCCTACTACCAACTCTTTGAAGCATATTTTTACAACAAAATAATTATACTAATAGTTGAAAAGTGTTACAAATACATTTCATTGGCCTAGGGAATATCAAGAAAATCGATAGATGCCCACTAAGTTGTGATTTCGATACCCAAAACCTTATTTTCGGTCACCTGATTCTTATAATATTTTCCCAGTACATGACTACTTTACGCATTTTGATTAATTTTCAAGGTAAACGGATTTTTTGACTAATGTTTTGTCATCAACTCATTGGATATTAGATAATAAGGCTACAACCAAGCAATTTGTTTTGTTAACCCGTTTCGGTCCTAGTTGGGAATTTAATTTAAAAAAATCATCGTGACTTCATTTTCCAACCGATGTTTACGAAATTTTGAACGAAGATCGCGCTACATCTCTAGTTGTATGGAAAAATATTAAAATGGTATTTTGGTCCTTGGGGTCTGAGTTATTGAAGGGGTTATATGGGTCAAATCGGGTCGAAAATGGACCAACTTCCTTTTAACCACTGATTACTTGTAAAAAAACACATGCAATATGATTGCAAACATGTTCAATTATCTTTTTATTATTACAGACGCATAGTTTGAGTAAATTGGGATTGTCTAGTTTTGGTTCCGGATTTTCCGGGTCGCGTTTGGGGTGCGTTCGGAGGACACTTTTCACACGTTCCCTACACCTGACATTATTTCTCGCATAATTCTAAAAACAGGCTTGTCATGATTCATTCTTCATAATTTTGTATACTAAGTATGTTGAAGGAACATTCAAAGGTTTTCTTTTGACATATTGGCCGCCATCCCAGATGTTCCAGGAACCTGGAACCACCCGGGGAAATGGCCATTTTGCAAATTGTTATGAAACATGGCTTGCGACATATCAATCTTCATGATTTCGCAAAACAAGTTTGTTAGAGGAGAATTCAGAGGATTTTGGACATATTGGCCAGCATCCCGGATGTTCCTGGAACCTGGAACAACCCGGGGAAGTGGCCATTTCCCCAAACAGTTATGCAACATGGCTTCCGACATATCAGTCTTCATGATTTTGCAAAACAAGTATATTAGAGTAGAATTCGAAGATTTTTGGACATATTGGCCACAATTCCGGATGTTCCGGGAACCTGGAACCACCCAGAGAAGTGGCCATTTCCATAACAATTATGAAACATGGCTTGCAACATATCAATCTTCATGATTTTGCCAAACAAGTATGAAAGAGTGGAATTCAGAGGTTTTTGGACATATTGGCAACCACATCTGGATGTTCCGGGAAAATGGTCACTTCCTTGGATGGCTGCAAGTTCTCAGATCATCCGAAGTATTATCCAATATGTCCACAACCATCTGTATTCTCCTCTTACCTACCTATTTTGCAAAATCATTAAGATTGACATGTCGCAAGCCATGTTGCATAATTTATTGCGGCATGGTCACTTCCTCGGGTGGTCCCCGGTTACCAGAATATTCAAGATGGTTGCCAATATGTCCAAAACCCTCTGAATTCTACCCTAACATACTTAATTTGCAAAATCCCGAAGATTGATATGTCGCAAGCCATGTTTCATAACAATTTGGAAAATGGCCACTAACCCGAGTGGTTCCACGTTCCCGGAACATCTGGGATGTCGGCCAATTTGTTCAACAATCTCTGAATTAGACTCTTACATACAGTAAAACCTCCATGAGTCGATATTGAAGAGACCATCGACTCAAGGAAATATCGAGTAGTGGAACAAAAATCCTTTGGGAAGTTTTTTGGGGGACCATCATAGTAACCCAGAAATAATTTTTCAGTATGGAAAAAATACCCCCATGAGTCGATATCGAGTCAAGGAACATCGACTCATGGAGGTTCGACTGTACTTGTTTAGCAAAATCATGAAGATTGATGTGTCGCAAGCCATGTTTCGTAATTGTTATGGACATGGCCACTTCCCCGGGTGGTTCCAGATTCCCGGAACATCCGGGATGGTAGTCAATATGCCCAAAAACCTCTGAATTCTACTCTAACATATTTGTTTTGCAAAATCATAAAGATCGATATGTCACACGCCTTGCTTCATAACTGTTTGGGAAATGGCCACTTCCCCGGGTGGTTCCAGGTTTCCGGATCATTCGGGATGGTGGCCAATATGTCCATAAACCTCTGAATTCTCCTCTAACTTACTTGTTTTGCAAAATCATGAAGATTGATGTGTCGCAAGCCATATTTAATAACAATTTGGAAAATGGCCACTTCCCCGGGTGGATCAAGGTTTCCGGAACATCCGGGATGATGGCCAATATGTCCGAAAACCTCCAAATTCTACTCTAACATACTTGTTTGGCAAAAACATGAAGATTGATATGTCGCAAGTCATGTTTCATAACTGTTTGGAAAATGGTCACTTCCCCAGGTGGTTCCAGGTTCCCGGAACATCCGGAATTGTGGCTAATATGTCCAAAAACCTCTGAATTCTCCTCTAACATACTAGTTTTTCAAAATCATGTAGATTGATATGTCGCAAGCCATGTTTCATAACAATTTGGAAAATGGCCACTTCCCCGGGTGGATCAAGGTTTCCGGAACATCCGGGATGATGGCCAATATGTCCGAAAACCTCTGAATTCTACTCTAACATACTTGTTTGGCAATAACATGAAGATTGATATGTCGCAAGCCATGTTTCATAACAATTTGGAAAATGGCCACTTCCCCGGGTGGTTCCAGGTTCCCGGAACATCCGGGATGGCGGCCAATATGTCAAAAAAAAACCTTTGAATATACCTTCAACATACATAGTATGCAAAATTATGAAGAATGAATCATGACAAACCTGTTTTTAGAATTATGCGAGAAAAAATTTCAGGTGTAGGGAACGTGTGAAATGTGTCCTTCGAACGCACCCCAAACGCGACCCGGAACATCCGGAACCAAAACCAGACAATCCCAATTTACTCATACTATGCGTCTGTAATAATAAAAAGATAATTGAACATGTTTGCAATCATATTGCATGTGTTTTTTTACAAGTAATCAGTGGTTAAAAGGAAGTTTGTCCATTTTCGACCCGATTTGACCCATATAACCCCTTCAATAACTCAGACCCCAAGGACCAAAATACCATTTTAATATTTTTCCATACAACTAGAGATGTAGCGCGATCTTCGTTCAAAATTTCGTAAACATCGGTTGGAAAATAAAGTCACGATGATTTTTTGAAATTAAATTCCCAACTAGGACCGAAACGGGTTAATTTGAAGATTTACAGTGAAAATACAAGGTGCTCATTATGCCCCACCTGCTCATTATGCCCCGCCTACCCCTATGTCAATATTATAATTAGTTAATAATGCTTTTAATCTATCTATTTTCGGAATGACACTACGACAATTCCATTGTAAAATGTGAAGCTCATCACTAATATTATTGGACGCCATTAAGATGAAAATAATGAAGAAATGAGGGGTCCAAATGTGTTCAATTTATCCAAAAGGGAAGCCAAAAATGGTAAAACTAATTTAATGATATTTTTCCAAAAATCACTTAACCTTCCGTTAATCGCGCTGTTGTACTTTGTACAACACATGAGAATTAACGACTATTACTTTGAAACCATCTTTTCTATCGATGTCAACCCCAAATGTATTCTACAGGAATCTTATTTGGAATATTATAAGACCTTTTTTGAAAACAGTATAACTCCTTATAATGCGGAAAATTGAAAATCGCAATATGAAGAACGTACTATATTTAAGATAAGATAGACAGTTGAATGTGAATTAGTGTATTTCAAAATCTAAACGATCTAGAAATATGGTGTCTTCGGTAAAGTTACTTGGGATATCAAGGGCCTTCGCGAGGTGATCTGAGAAATTCAGATTTCAACCGATAGGCAGCGCTAGTGAGCATGTATTTTTTATATCCCATATAACTCAGGATCCTGAGTACTTAGAAAGATGGTGTCTTCTGCAAAGTTGTTTAGTAGATCAAACACTAACTGATGAAGACAAGTATGGTGTGGAATTCCACATCCAGGTGGCGCAAGTGAGTACTCAAATATTATAACTCATATATCTCGAGATCCTGATTACTTAGAAAGATGATGTCTTCAGCTAAGTTGTTTAGTAGATCGAACACTAACTGATGGAGAGCCGTATGCTTTGAAACTCCACATCTAGGTGGCGCTAGTGGGTATTCAAATTTTATAACTCATGTGTCTCAGGATCCTGATAACTTAGAAAGATGGTGTCTTCTGAAAAGTTGTTTAGTAGGTCAAACACTAACTGATGAAGACAAATATGACGTGCAATTTCACATCCAGGTGGCACTAGTGAGCATTCCCATTTTAAGCCTCATACAGTCAGGTTTTTTTTTTACGCGGGGCATACGTACCGCGTAAAAAAAAAACTCAGTTCAAAATTCGAAAAACCGCGTAAAAAAAGTCTCACCATTTCTCGACGAATCATGCAAAAATAAGACGATGAATTTTTTTTTTTATATGGAGTTTTCAATTACGCGGCCGCGTAAAAAAAGACCTGACTGTATATCTCAAGATCCTGATTACTTAGAAAGATGATGTCTTCGACATTGTTGTTTGATGGATGAAGGATGGATGTACTTATCCCGTGACATTGACAACCTTAAGATAGAGTATATTGAAATACGATGGTCAGATATTGAATATTTTACTAAGCGCTTTAACTTCATGTAAAATTAATCAATCAAGTGCAAATTTAAACAAATTATTATCAACTAGTTGTGTAATTTTCAAATTTTGAAAACTTTTGGAAGTATAAAAATTTACAGCTCGTTGATTTTTTTCTAGACGAACACGTTCATGCTTTTGAAAATTTACAACTAGTGTCTTCTGGTGGCAGAAGCACGAATCAAATGGTCAATCAACTGAAAGCCCTTGATCTACCAACCAACCTTGCCAAAAATATCAACTTCCCAGGAAATCAGACTCGGAGATATATAAGATATAAAATTTGCATACTCATTAGCACCACTTACTGGCGAAATATTGATTTCAACGACCCATCAACCAAATGCACTTAACCTATTTGACAACTTGGCCGAAACCACCATCTCTCTTCTAGTAACCAGGATCCTGAGAACTATTGCATATACATTTTTTATGTACACTAGCGTCATCTAGTGGTGAAATTACTATTCAAACGGACAACTATCTGTCAGTTTTCGATCGTTTAGTAGATCGGCACGAGAGGTAACTTTTCCTCCATTTGGTCTTTGATCTACCAAACAACTTTGCCGAAGACACCATCTTTCTGAGTAAAGTGGAGCTTTGTTTGTGGCCGTTCGGTTAGCGTTACCAAGCGTGTAACCGCACCATGCATCCACTGGTGCATGTAATGTATGTCGTGTCCATGGTCTAGTGTTAAGTTCTGTTCAGTCTGTACAGCCTCTGGCTGAAGACGCTGTCCC
Source organism: Aedes albopictus (assembly GCF_035046485.1). NCBI lineage: Eukaryota > Metazoa > Arthropoda > Insecta > Diptera > Culicidae > Aedes > Aedes albopictus. The sequence goes on from NC_085137.1 coordinate 395,873,331, forward strand.
GTGCCTTTTTAATCGGGATCCTGAGCTACATGAGATTGAAAATTTACATGCTCACTAGCGCAACTATCACTCATCTATAAGCCCTTGATATACCAAACATATTTGTCGAAGACACTATCTTTCTAAGTAATAAGGGTCCAGAAATACATAATATATAATGTTTACGTGCTCACTAGCGCCGCCAAGTGATGAAATTTCAAATTAAACTGCGAATCATCCGTAAGTACTTGACCTACCAAACAACTTTGTCGAAGACACCATCTTTCTAAGTTATCAGGTTCCCGAGATACATAGGATACAAAGTTTATTTGCTCACTAGCGCCGCCTAGTGGTGGAATTTCCAATTAAACGACCAATAATCTGTAAACCGTTGACATACCAAACAACTTTGCCGAAGACACCATCTTTCTAAGATATCAGGATCCTGAGATATAAGATATAACATGATATTACTCACTAGCGCCGCCTAGTGGACGTATTACGAATCAACTTTGTCAGCATCAAGTAGCCCATGAAATTTACAACAACTTTGCCAAAGACAGTCCTCCTCTAATCAATCAGGATCCTTAGATATTTAAGAATGTATGGGTGTTGTACAAAGTACAACGCGCGACTGCTCGCGTTACAAAAATTGGCGCGAGTACTGAAAGGTTAATCCCAAAAAATTCATAAGCTCCTCCAAAATTCCCAGAATTGGTTCTTTGGATTTTCATCAGAAATATCATTTGAATTTTTATCATTTGTGTTAGGCACATTATCGGAATCAATTTTTTGAAACCCAGGAATATTCTTGAGGTAGAGGTAGATGGTTGGGGTTCAGAAATATTGTCTTTGACAGCGGATTTTATGTTAGATCTTTTTCTTTTACTAGGAGGTTTGTAAACAAAATCATTACCGCCATGAAGTGAAATGTGTTCATTTCTTCCCGGCAGGAGTGGGAAGGTAGAAGAAGAGGCGGCTAGGCCAAGGCCAAGCCCTCGTAGGTGGAAGACATCATACTTCGACGAAGAGGTATTTAGGGAAGCGCTCCGCCGTGAGCGAAACTTAATCGGTTTAGACGGCGACGAGCTGGTAGCGCTGCTCTCACGTGCGTGTGATGCGACCCTGCCTAGGCGAGTCCACCCTAGAAATGGGAGGCCACCGGCTTACTGGTGGACCGACGCGATTGCGGACCTGCGCCGCGCCTGCCTACGGGCTAGGCGGCAGATGCAGCGAGCACGATCAGAGGAAGAGCGAAACGAACGGCGGGTGGTGTTCGCCGCTGCAAAAGCCGCGCTCAAGACCGAGATAAGAGCAAGCAAAAAGGCATGCTTTGAGGGTCTCTGTCAGAGTGCCAATACGAACCCGTGGGGTGACGCCTACAGGATCGTTATGGCCAAGACGAGAGGTGTGATGGCTCCTACAGAGCAATCTCCAGAGATGTTGGAGGGGATCATTGGAGGACTTTTTCCGCGTCATGATCCTAGTCCTTGGCCTCCTTTCGTAGGACAGCCGGGGACTGGGGCTGGCGATGAGGAGAGGGTCACCGATGTGGAACTTGCGGGGATAGCTAAGTCCCTTAGCGTAGGTAAGGCCCCAGGTCCGGACGGAGTTCCGAATCTGGCCTTAAAAGTAGCTATTGCAGAGGCTCCCGAGATGTTCAGGTCTGCTATGCAGAAATGCCTGGACGAGGGAGTTTTCCCAGAAGCTTGGAAGAGGCAGAGCCTGGTACTATTGCCAAAGGCGGGGAAACCACCCGTCGGGATATAGACCAATATGCTTGATTGACACGGCGGGGATGGTGCTCGAAAAGATCATCCTCAATAGAATGTTGAGGTTCACTGAGGGCGTAACAGGTCTTTCGAGCAACCAGTATGGCTTCCGGAAGGGGAGGTCCACCGTAGACGCTATCTTGTCGGTTACAAAAACCGCCGAGAAAGCACTCGAGCCTAAGAGGAGGGGAATTCGCTTCTGCGGGGTAGTGACTGGATGTAAGGAATGCATTTAATAGCGCCAGTTGGGCTGCTATTGCCGATGCGCTCTTGCGTCTGAGGATACCGGAGTACTTGTACAAGATTCTCGGAAGCTACTTCCAGAATCGCGTACTAGTTTACGACACGGAGGTGGGTCGGAAGTGCTTTCACATAACCTCAGGAGTCCCGCAAGGTTCCATCCTGGGTCCGGTGTTATGGAATGTCATGTACGACGAGGTGTTGAGGTTAGAGTACCCAGTGGGAGTGGTGATTGTCGGATTTGCCGACGATATTACGCTCGAAGTCTACGGTGAAACGATCGAGGAGATAAAGTTGACTACCAACCACTCGATCAAGGTTGTGGAGGCGTGGATGCGGTCCAGGAAACTGGGGCTGGCTCACCACAAGACACAAGACGGTTGTTAATAACATGCAGTCGGCGCAGCAGACGGAGATCAGTGTAGGAGAGTGCACTATCATGTCAAAGCGCTCTGTCAAACACTTGGGCGTGATGATCGACGATAAGCTTACCTTCGGTAGCCACGTCGATTATGCCTGTAAAAGAGCCTCCACAGCTATTGCGGCACTGTCCCGGATGATGTCCAATAGCTCTGCGGTGTACGCCAGTAAGCGCAAGCTTCTGGCTAGTGTTACTACGTCCATACTTAGGTATGGCGGCCCGGTATGGGGCACTGCGCTAAGTACTAAATGCTACCGACGGAAGCTGGAAAGTACTTACAGGCTTATGTGCCTGAGGGTTGCGAGCGCGTACCGTACCGTGTCACACGACGCTCTCTGCGATGAGATTAGATTAGATAGATGGATTAATAGACGCCATGGGGAAGTTACATTCCACCTGACGCAGGTCCTTTCGGGTCATGGTTGCTTCCGACAGTATCTACACCGTTTCGGGCATGCGGATTCTCCCGAATGCCTAGTGTGCAATGGTTTAGAGGAAACGGCGGAACACGTTTTGTTCGTGTGCCCGCGTTTTCGCACAATGCGTGACCGCATGCTTGACACATGCGGGGAGGACACAACTCCGGACAACTTGGTCCAGAGAATGTGTAGGGATGAGATTAGCTGGAATGCCGTTTCAACGGCAATCACCCATATCGTCTGGGAGCTACAGAGGAGGTGGCGCGTGGACTCGGAGAATGGCTAGTCCAGATGCAGTACAAGAGGTGGTCCAGGGGTTCGAAGTCGGCTTCGTAGGTCATACCGGTGCCCTGCGGTCGAGATCGACCCTTACAGCGATTAAGTGGCCGCGGAGAGGAAGTCCCGGTAGCGGTGCTGTCGTGGCGTCGGTCTACTGGGTTGGATCTGAGCCCGCGGTTGGAAAGGGGTCCCCGGCAAGGGTCGGGGTAGGTGAGATCCTGCTGTCTGCAACCTACGGGTGCATCTGATAGGGCCTGAAGGGTAGTGATACCCTTCCTTTGCGGGCAGGTCAGATCGGGTTGCACGTGGGCATCAGTTCTTGATGTCCGCTCAGCAGTAGGGCGCGGGCGGGGTTGACCCTGCCCGCCTTCCGAGGACAAAGGGAGTGGCGAGGACCACTCGGGAAACTGGCTAAGCGCCAGCATGCTATCGTGATGGACTCTCCAGTGCGAGTCATCGATGTTCGTTGCTGCTAGGCTACGGCAGCTAACCTTGAGGGTGCAATGTGCACTAGCCCCTCTCTGAAGCAATACCTTCTTGGTGGTTCCGGAGAGACGTAGGGTTTGGCGACCATAGGAATGTGTTTAGTGGGTCGAGGAGAGAGTAGTCCTGGCTTCTACTATTGTAGTAGAAGACGGCCTCAGCCCCACACTATCCTAACCTTCCTGTTAGGGTGTCTGTTTGTAGATTATCCCCCTATGGTTTAGAAGAAAAAAAAAGGAGTGGGAAGGAGATGGACCCAGCGTTCCAACATAAATAAATTTCTTCACAGATGGTTCGAAAATGAATAATCTGACAGGCTCCGGAATCTATGCCCCAGAACAAAAATCTCTGTCCACTTAGGACACTGGCACACAGTATTGTTCATGCAGTTTCCCCACACGCGACATTCGATTTTTCTCCAAATCCATACGTGAAACCTAACGTCGGACGTAGTGCGCTGGGCAGCGGATCTGGCCCTCTATCCAGCGCATTTTACCCGACGTACGTCCAAAGAACGGTTTAGGACAAAAATCGATTTTCGCGTGTCAAAAATTCCGATTCGGAATCGGAATCGGAATTTTTGACACGCGAAAATCGATTTTTGTCCTAAACCGTTCTTTGGACGTACGTCGGGTAAAATGCGCTGGATAGAGGGCCAGATCCGCTGCCCAGCGCACTACGTCCGACGTTAGGTTTCACGTATGGATTTGGAGAAAAATCGAATGTCGCGTGTGGGAGACTTCGGGTTTCAACCGCGACGACAATATTTCAGGCGGAAATATATGTAATATTAGAATGCGTGTTATTATGCCTGAGGAGAAAGTATAGATTTGCAAAAATATGTATTTTGTCTGACAGCCAAGTGGCACTTAAGTCGCTTAATAACTACACTTGTAACTCAAAGCTAGTGTGGGAATGCATTCTGGCTTTGAAAAACTTATCTATACGCAATCGAGTCTACCTATATTGGATCCCAGGACTTGCGGGTCTAGAGGCTGTTCTGGCCCGTATGAAGTTGACCATCAATGTTAACTTCTCTTCTCGATCAGCCTAGATAGCTGCGTAGTGTCGGTAGCGATTGTCTCAATTGGCTAAGAATAACACTACAGACCGCCTGTTCCGGTGGTAAGAGTCCACTAAACAGGTGACCCCTAATTCATGGTGTGATGCGGCTTTATGCTTACCGTGCCTAGGAATGAATGGCTAGGGGGGTCTTAAAAAACCTAACCGCAAACGGAGCCTGTGGAGCACCAGGGCGCCCTCCACAGTATGTTGCCCTTACTGCGCTAACCGGAGCAATGGTGCAGTGGACCTTGTGTTTCTCCGAGACGATCAGCTGCCCTTCTTCAGTCTCACTTGAGGCTAAATAAGGGCGGGATTGTGAAGATGTTTATTAGTTCAAAATTTCACCTGGTTTCACATTATGCGATTTACACAGTGTTTTCTGTGTATCCTCGCCTTTGGCGTTTTCCTATCGATACCGATCTGGTTTTGTTGTTGCTGTTCTCTGTTGTGCTGTTGTTGCGAAGAGTTTAATCTTGCCTAGTTTGAGTAGTGGCTACGGTTAGGATAGCTCAGATCTATCTTCAGCATAAAAGAACAGCAACAATCAATCTTTGCAGACTTATGCAAAATGGCCTTGGTCCAAGTACCTTACTTCCGTAAGGGAAATTTCTATCTAGGAAACCTTGTGAACCCGGTGTTTGCTACTTTCAGTAAACATAAAATGGCAAACTCGTGCGTGTCATGCCTCGAGCCTGTGTGCTTGTCAACAACGTAATAGTTGCTACACTCATCTCTGAACTAACCACCAGAGATGTATGTGCTATCACAATTGATGTATCTGTTGGAAACCTCAACAGGAAATACGTCTATTGTTCGGTTTATTTACCGCATGATGAACCATCCCCTACGGATGCTTTCAAACAAGTCATCGCATACTGTACTTCAAAAGGCCTTCCGCTAATTGTTGGCAGTGATGCTAATGCTCACCATATCATCTGGGGCAGCTCAGACATTAACTTGAGAGGCTCCAGTTTGATGGAGTACTTATGTAGTACAGATCTTGCATTACTTAACATAGGTAACCGTCCAACCTTCATGGTATCTGCTAGAGAGGAAGTGTTAGTTAGACATAACGCTTTGCTCTAGTAGATTTAGTCACGATCTGACCAATTGGCATGTTTCAGATGAAGAATCTTTATCTGACCATCGCTACATGTTTTTTGAACATTTAAATGTTACTTCGCAAACATTACGTTTCAGGAATCCCCGGTCAACAAACTGGGATCTTTTTACTGATTTGGTTGCAGTTAAATGTCATGGATATTCACCATCCATTGACACTCCAAGTGATTTAGATGATGCCGTTGAAGGTCGTTGTAGTACCTTCATCATGGAAACTTTTGAAGAAGCATGCCCTCTACGGTCTGTGAAGATCACAAGAGGAACCCCTTGGTGGAAATCTGATCTGGCGAAACTTAGGAAACAATGAAGAAAGAGTTGGAACAGACGACGTTCGGCTGGTTCGGAGGCTTTCAGGTCGGCTCGCAGGGCCTACAGGAAAGCTCTCCCCGGTCTGCTGAACGATCCGGCTGGAAAAACCATTGTACAAATGTTTTCAGTTTGAGTAAAGTCAGTCGGTTAAATAAAATGCTTGCGAAATCTAAGTATTTCCGAGTGAACGAACTTCTCCAACGAACATCTCCAATGATTTCCAATTGGAGTCATCAAATGCTCAAAAACCGATATCTCTTCTCGACATTGCGTCTAGCAGGGATTAGGAAATTGAGTGTTTGTGGATGCCCCCAAGGGGTCGATTTTGTGGAATCTCGTAGCAGATACGCTATTGAGGCAACTCAATAATATCGGTTTTCCTACTTATGGTTTTGCCGACGACTACCTAGCATTGTTAGTTGGTATTTGTATCACCACCCATTTCGACCTCATGCAAAACGCCCTTCAGGTAGTTGAGGGTTGGTGTCGCCTACGGCCTTTCGGTTAATCCGCGTAAAACATCTATTGTTCTTTTTACGGAAAGGCGAAACAGTAATGGCGTTCGACCTTTGCGTCTCTTTGATTCTGAAATCGATGTGACTGAACAGGTAAAGTACGTTTGAGTCATTCTTGATTCCACGCTTTCCTGGACACAATGTGAGGTGTTCAGTTCAGATTCAAGAAAGCTTGTATGGCCTTCGGGCAATGCCAGCGAACCTTTGGTACAACTTGGGGTCTTAAACCCAAGTATATCAAATGGATCTACACAACTGTTGTTCGGCCAATATTGTCCTATGGATGTCTTGTGTGGTGCCCCACTACACATTCATCTCAAACAAGAAGCACTTTCTTGCACTTACCGGTTACGGGTACTCGGTCTACTAGAGGAAACTCCTGTGAACCGCACATCAACACACACCTCGTTGTTTTTACTTTTGGTGAATTGGGACAAAATTGTTCTTGCTCCAAGTGATCTTACAATTGCTTGTAATTTTCCGTATAGGACATTTTCCACGAAATTCCCTTCCCGGGAAGAGTGGGGTCAGTCGGTTTTCTCGATAGGGCGATGGAAGTGCGAGTGAAAAATCCGGGATCAGAATCGCGCTACAATATTCGTTGGTCAGTCGGTTTTCTCGGTAGGGCGATGGAAGTGCGAGTGAAAAATCCGGGTTCAGAATCGCGCTACAATATTCGTTGGTCAGTCGGTTTTCTCGGTAGAGCCATGCAAGCGATAGTGTGGAATGCGGAATCAGATTAGCTTGAGAATTTTCGAATGGCAGACAATTTTCAGGTAAGAGTGATGGGGGTGCGAGTGAAAAATCCGGGTTCAGAATCGCGCTACAATATTCGTTGGTCAGTCGGTTTTCTCGGTAGGGCGATGGAAGTGCGAGTGAAAAATCCGGGTTCAGAATCGCGCTACAATAATCGTAGATCAGTCGGTTTCCACGGTAGGGCGATGGAAACGCGAGCACGAAATCCGGGATCAGTGGTCATCGTGATCAAATAAATCATAATCGTGATGAAGACCGCGACGTGTATTTCCATATAACTAGTGGATCATATCACCTAACAGAGGTGGCTCCTAGATCCACACCTTACCCTACCCTACTAACCACCATTCCTTCCCGTGACAACTGTGGGGATGCTGTGGATTCCACGGTTTCTAGTAGCAACGGTTGTCGAACTAACATTCCTTCCCTTTCCTGATGACCGTAAGGACGTGGCCAGCGCCGTTATTGACTTTAAATAGCTGAACTCTCGAATTGTGAACATTGAGAATGGTTAGCTAGTCCCAAGCTTTCACATTCATTGGCTCTCTGTGCAACTTCGATTGTTCTGGTCAATCACGGAGTAGCAACTACGATGTGTACGGTTATCTTTGCTTTGAAATTCTCTTCCCAGGAAGAGTGGACATCTGGTTATCTGGAGAGAAGTATTTCAGTGTATTATCGTAAGTTACACTGATGGCTCCCTTCTCGAAGGTCGAGCAGGTGCTGGTGTTTATTCTCGTGAGCTAAGGCTGTATCTGTCTTACTCACTTGGTAGACACTGCACCGTTTTTCAGGCCGAAATCTTTGCTCTTATGTGCGGAGTGCAATCAGCACTTCAGCAGCACGTAATGGGCAAAGTAATATATGGTATGTGGGGCAAGATGGGTCAGGGGGCAAGATGGGTCAGTACCGTTTTCAATCGCACAATATATGTTTTGAATCTTTCAATAATTTTCCCAGATGAACGACGGGGATACACAAAAAAGTGGTATATTGTTTTGAAAATTCTATACGTTCCTCGCACAGAAAAAAATAAAATATTTTTTCGTTATACTCCTTATGCTATACATTCCATATAACTACAGTGTATCAAACAATTGTCCGTACAGCAATTTTTTGGTCAAAATAATGTTTCATTTAAATGTTTATAACTTTTTTATACGTCAATTGAAAACGCTGAAACTTTGACCAATCATAAACCATATTATGAAGCTCCATTGGTAAAATTTTGAACGAGATCGAATAAGTTTTTTGAAAGTTATAGAACTTTTAGTAAAACTTATGAGATTTTTGAACACATTTTTAAAACATTATATCTTAATATGTACTTGATGAAACTTTTTCAATCTTTTTTGTGTTACAGCCTATAACTAAGGCTTTCATATGCAGTTTCGTTTGCGGTTCAATATTCACTACAAAAAATATGAAAAATCTGTATATGTTCAGAGAATAATTTGGAAATTTATCATATTTTGATCAATAAAAGTGCCAAATGTTTTCAGCTTTTTTAAACTCTCTTAAAGTAATATTTTTATATAGGACCTACTAAACTACATATGAAGAGTAGGTCCTATGCATTTTTCGTTCAGTTATTGCACTCTTATTGGTGGAAAACGTTTGGCAGAATATATGTGCAAAATATGGTATTTTTTTAAATATCGTCAATTACTTATGCAAATTTTTCATATTTTTTGTAGTGAATATAAAACCTCAAACGTTGCTGCATATGAAAACCTTAGGTTTAAGCTGTAATGCAAAAAAAAATTGAAAAAGTTTCATCGAGTACATATTGAGATATAATGTTTCAAAAATGTGTGCAAAAATCTCATAAGTTTTACTAAAAGTTCTATAACTTTCAGAAAACTTATTCGATCTCACTCAAAATTTTACCAATGGAGCATTAATATATGATTCATTATTGGTCAAAATTTCAGCGCTTTTGATTGACGTATAAAAAAGTTATAAACATTTGAATGAAAAATTATTTTGACAAAAAAATTGCTGTACGGACAATTGTTTGATACACTGTACGTGTATTGTGTAGACGGGGCAAGATGGGTCACCCTAATTTTTCGGTATGTTTGCATAGTTTTTGAAAATGTTTTATTTTTCATGGAAAGGCTATTCTGTGACCTACATTACCGAAGCGATGAGAGCACTGAAAATTTGAGAACATATTTTTTAAATTTTCCTTCAAAAAATATAGGTTTTTTAAAGTCCGTTTATGGCTACCCGAACAAAAATCTTCTAGTTCTGAGAATAATCTACCGATATGTATCAACACTTTCTTCCAAGGGGCCAGACACGTACAATTCTTGGCTTAGTATATTATAGTATACTGAAATATATTAGTGCATCGCAGCAAACTCTGCGGCCGATTTTTTTTCGATAAACAATGTTTATTTTTGATTTATCTGTCACAACTTCGATTTCAGCCAGTACGATTGCTTTGATGGTAATACATTAATATACAATAATATATTAATATACCGCAAATATACTAATATACATCTAATACACTCATTATGCTAATACGTGTCTGGCCCCTTGCTTTCTTCATGTAATCTGTACGTCTATGAAGCTTAGATGTATAGAGAAAAACTAGAAGATTTAGTATTTTTTGTTGGAGGAAAAACGAGATTTCTAATAGCTGACCCATCTTGCCCCCGTTAAAATGAGGTGGGGCAAGATGGGTCATGTTTTGAAAATTGTTTGTCAAGAAGCAGGTTTCAAACTTTATTACCTTTTTATACTCTTATATCATAGCTGACTAGTGTATCTGAGAGTCGTGGTAGAATACAGAGAAATGCGATTTATATTTAGAAAGTTATAGTGATCCATTTCTTAGGTGACCCATCCTGCCCCCACTCACCATACTTCTGTTCAGATAGCCAGGCTGCTATTAAAGCACTTGCTTCGGCCAACTCCAGGTCGAAGATAGTTATCGCTTGTCGAACTCAAATCGAGGAGCTAAATTCAGCAAACGCTGTTCATCTTGTATGGGTGCCTGGCCATTCTTCCATCGCTGGAAATGAATTGGCTGATGAGTTAGCTCGCACTGGAGCATCACATGACTTCATTGGCCCTGAGTTAGCTATTCCGATTTCGAAGTGTTGGGTAAAGCTTCAGATTCGCACCTGGGCTGCCACGCAACACAAACAATACTGGAATAGTTTGGAGTCATGTCGTCAAACCAAATTGTATTGTACTGAGTCATCTCCAAGGGTGGCGAAGTATCTTACAAATATGTCAAAGCAGAATTGCAGCATTCTGGTCAAAGCATTGACTGGCCACTGCCGACTCAGCTATCATATGGCGAATATTCAACAAGCTGATTCATTTGCATGTCATAGCTGTGAATCCGAATCTGGAACTTCGTATCATTTGAGTTGAGTTACATAAACTGTCCAGTTTTTGCGCAACTGCGTGTCCGAGTATTTGGTAAACACTTATTAAGTGAAACTGACTTCAGAGACCTGAATATTCAGGATATTCTGTTATTCTTAACCCGCTGTGGTAAAGAGCTATAGGCTCTCTTTCGCTTTATGCGTTATTAAAGTGCCCTGTTACAGGGCGCTGTTTCAACCCATTGTGGTACGCCTATGCGTTAGTATCCTCTTCCAGGGTACTTTTTCTATTTCCCTACCTATCCTTATCCCCATCCTTATCCTTATTTCCTTCCTTTTCCCTCAGGTAGATGATGAAATAGGCTATTATTTTGGCGATTGCACAAATGTCCCAAATGGAGGATAACGTGCCTCTGGAGCCGGCCTTCTGATACCTGATTATATTGGATCTCTTGTTTTCGAAATAATCTTTTGCTTCCATGAATTTGTTTTTTTTTTCTGGAAGGGGAATGCTCCTTCTTTTGTATATAGGCTGTTCTTTATCGATACAAACAATTTGGATTCCGGTCATGGTTCTTTCCAGCAATCATCCTTGTCTGCATATTATATCCAAAGAAATTAGGGCATTACAATGTATTATCCTTCTTTAGAATACTTTGACGTTAAGTATGTAGTTAATTTTTTTACTGAATTCAATTTATGTCAAACGTCCTTTATGCCGAATGTCTTTTATGTCAAATGTCCTTTATGCCAAACGTCCTTATGACAAATGGCATTATGTCAATTGTCTCTTCT